>NW_022475144.1:0-47500 GCF_009193445.1 Aspergillus pseudotamarii | reverse complement strand
TTTTTATTTTTTATTTTTACCAATGGTTGTCTCTTTTCCACTCACTCAACATCAAAAGTACTACAGTCGCTACGCATGAGACGGGTGATTACAAAATGTAAGGATCGAGACACACATCACACACTCCACTTTCACCGAAACAAACTCAACGCAGACAACATTTCAATTCGGTACTACCCACTCGAACTGCATGATCATATGGCTTGGTTGGACAAATCCCTTCAAGTGTCAGACGGGCGTAATTACACCAGATGGATTTGTCTGCAGTAGTGTCTGTAGGTGAACCCCGATAAGCACCGCATGTCGCCAGAAGAGGCTTCGCGCGCATCGACGCTTGACCCTCATTCGTATCTCATGCCTTCGTATCCACTCGTAGTCCGTCAAATTGGAAATCCTGTGAGCACCAATGATCTCCCGGCGGACAGTAAAATGCCCCGCGTATGTGCGAACCAACACACAAGTCAGGCGCCAAGGGGCCATGGCGAGAAAGTGTAACTGATTGTGGGAGACGTCCGGTGCATCGACCGCAGTGGGTATACCGGCATACTGGATGGGGGGAACATTGTAGTTGGCGATCAATACCCAACTCTATTGCTCGGTGATTTTTACGGGGAATCCAACATTCAGGCCGCGTCGATCTTCCAGGAGTAATCTTGCTGGAGTTTTTCTTCCATCGCCTCCCGCAACGCGCCTTCCAGGGGCTGACCATCCACGTCCTCGGCCATAGCCACATCTCCGTCGGAGCTACGGGCTACAGTGCCGTGGCAGATGGCCAAAGCGCGCTGGTGTACCTTCTCCCACGTCTCAAAGTCAAAAGGTCCCTCACTTTCGTTCAAGAGAAGATGGCCATGAGCGGAGAAGGCGAAAACATGAAGAGACACGGCGGCGGCGGCTTCCTTCACGGAGGGCTCCCGCGTCATCTCCCCTGAAGCATCGACAGCCAGCACGGTCGCGGAGTAGGTCATGGATAAGGGAACCGATGCGGACAGTAGCGCCAACAGAGATGTGTGAAGGAGAGCGGGGAGCAAAGTCAAGTACTGTATGCCCGTTCCACCCCGGTTAGCCGTAATTCCTTATACTAGTCAATCTTTGTTGCGAGAGGAGACACCCACCGAATCGCCTCTAGCAACACTTTCTCCTCCTACAATAGCCAAGGTGATCACAACGCCACGCCGAGCGTAGCCCTTCTCTCGTCCCAGGATCAATTTGCCCAGCATATTCTTGATGATTCCTTCGACGTATCGTTCACCAACCCCACCCGGCGCGGTCCCCGGCTTCACGAAAACTTCCACGGTCGCATCCTCCGGCTTCAGGGCATCACGGCGTCCAGGGAGCTCAATTGGTGCATTTACCGATCCTAGGATATTAGATCCGGTCGAAGGACATTGGTAAGAAGCCGAACCATCGGCGCGAGAAAGAGGAGTAAGAGAGGCGGTTGGTCCGACCATGGTGTGAATTCGAGGAACAGGATGTAAAAGCAGACCCCCTTCGTTGTATATATGGAGTAAATATGTTCGCGAATGGGAAACCGGGACCAAGGATGAACGAGAAAATGAGAGGTTACGACGATCGAGGGAGCTGGAGCTTCACTTTCAACTTCCCGCTTGGAAATTTTTGGTCGCCGCGTAGAATGCGGGCCGCCATCTGATTGGTTGGTCTCCAGCTCCTCCGAAAGAACATCAACTCAACGAGGGAATACTTCTGGACTTCCCTTTGGCTTCCTATGCTTGGCAATCCTGGTGAATAAAGTTCATAACTGATTGAGGACTATTCCAAGTATGAAGTATATTATATTTGATCACGCATTCATGCTTACATGCTCCGAGTTTAAGAAATTCCACTACAGCAAGCCTCTTGTTTTATATATATATGTCACTGTTATGGATGCAAACTGCGTTCCGCCGCTCGATACATAAATACCCGGTTAAGTGTGTTTGATGTCCGTCCATCCTCCTACTCTCGTAGCTATAGGATATCCTTATCCTAGGCTTTTCCTACAAATAGGATTGGGCTAGGTCTCCTCACGCCGCCAGGATACTAGAAGAACCTTGTCGCCTATATAATCCCCGGTCAATAGCGATATCGTCGCGTCCCCGTATTCGAGAAAGCCGTGTCTACCACAGACCAACCAGAGAATCTCTCGGTATATCTTCTTCAGATTTCGTTCAATAATCCCTCTCATTCAACCCTTCCATGATGACGGCCTGGTGGAAGTGGAAACAGGACTCTTACAACATGTTTTGCTGAGCCTGTGTTGCCTCAGGTGGCATGCGGGATATTCTCACGGAGAGCACATGTCCACAACGTGTGCGATTAAACTTGTACTCTTTGAATTGTCAAATGACCCGTTCGATAGAGAAAGACAGACTGACACATAAGCCTTTGCACGCTTGTGCCTCCTTAGCGGCACAATACTTGAAATGAATGGTTTGTGTAAATGCGTGTCACATTACGATGGTTCACTAAGAGCCCAGCCTCATTAAGAGAAATCACGTTCTTCGCCTTTCTACATACTTTAATCAACGTCTAGGGTACCTAGACTATTTCAAATGTACCCTTCCTCGCTCGCCAGGATACAGTCAGGACCATTGTTATTTACTAACGACATCATCCGGTTCGAAATATTCAATCAACTCGTTTTCCAGTACCCTGAATTGTATGACATGTTCGGACGTAAGTTCAGCGCTGACTTGAATTGTTAGCTTAGTTGGATGGGAAGTGGGACGAAGGCTTGCATGGAATACGAACCCAAATCCTTTGACACTATCCTGCTCAATAATATTCGTGACTTCCCCCCCAACCGAAGAATTGACTTGCTCTATAAATTCATGAATTTCCTCCCTTGTGACGGAATGGTTGAACATAACCCAGACGATATAAATCTACGAAGAGATCCCAGAAGGTGGTTTATAGGAGATAAATCACATACGAGAAATTTTCTGGTTTCCGGCATGATGGTGAATTGGCGACGATAGTGAAGGAGAGCAGCAAAAGGTTCCGTGGAGTATAGGAGACAATTCGCAGGACAGAACTACCGCGTTATGTATTTCACTACCAAGACGTACTGTGGGGGCTGTTATAAGCACACGTGGAGAGGTAAGTTCATTGATTGTCCCCAGGATAGGTATACAAACCTTCACTCATGCGGTATATGTCATGTGGCTGGCTGACAGATTATAAATACGGTTATTTCTGTCTAAAAGAGGGCCAGAAATGGTAGATCCATGATCTATTGCCCACTTGGCCTGCAATGCGGGCCATGGTTGGCGTGATTTAAATTCAGCTGGGAGGGCTCGTTCGTTTACTTTTAACTGACGCGCCAAATGGGGTTACACTGGTAGACAAAATCTCGAAGGACAATCGCAGGTCCTCTGAAAAGAGCTATAATAATTCTATATTAACCCACAAACACAGCTAGCATGTTTTCCTTTTCAATTCTACTTTGCTATAGATACCTTTTCAGCCATTTCAATCTAAGATAGACTCAGATAGAGAACGGTTACTCAGTATCTCGTTGATTTTACCTTTTATGTCACCTAGGTGGACAGAACAATTCGTGCTACGAGGTACTAAGGACTGCCCACGCCGCGAAGGGACTACATAATCTGTTGATTATACTACCTAATTACTATGATTATCTAAATCAATTGTACTATACCATCTAGATATCCTAATTAGTTGCCTACCTAAGTTGCCTACTTAAATCGCCTACCTTGTTTAACAAATAATCTAGAAACCTAGGACTCTGTAAGAGAGATCGCCAGGGCCCGGTGCTCTACAAGAACAAAAGATCACATAATTCTGAATCTACGATTCAGAATGCACTGGTCGGACCTATATAGCTCCCTGCCGTTACAGACTTTTACTATTTGAAAATATTACTTTAGTAACTAAATACCCTCGAAATACTATATCTTTCTGGATGTAGGGGCTCTTAGACATCCTTTAGTAGTGACTTGTCATCCAGGTGACTAACATCTCCAGGATGATTACCATCACTACTCCATGACTGGCATCTCAATCGGAGAAAAAAAGCATTCATATTGAGAAGGCAGACAGGTATGGAGATTTATGCGAATAAAGCACAGAAGAACTCCAACCTCTCCATGATTTCTCTACTGATAGACCATGAGCGCCATTCTTAGCTAACCATACACTATGTACTATCGTTATCGATTCACTTACATACTACTCTGGCATGGTTGGACTGGTATATCAAGACAGGTTCCGCTTGCTTACCTTCTCATGGGATTTTGCAGGGAGCGTCTGAATCAATTCTCGAGTCCATGGTTAGCCAATAACCAAGCGAATTCTATAACCTAGAAGGATACTGCGTGATCCTGAATTAAATAGTTGCTTGGGGTGGACATTCAGGGGTGCAATGTATGTTCTCATCATCGCCTTAGTCGGAACAGAGGCCAGGAGAACTGGCGAGCGTAGTGCCCAACTCGGACAAATAAATACTGACTGTATGACCATAATCCCTGAGCTTTACAGTGGCTCTGTCAACCCAAGCGTAGATTGGAGTCCGAGCCTCGTACTGGCAAGGCATGCGCAGCGAATGAATCACATGACCTGAATATTATTTGAGATTGTCTTGATCTTTACACTAGACAAGATTGCCGAAATTATGTCCGGCTTGAATTCACGACTAATCCAATGGACACTCATCCACTGAGAAAAAGGCCTCCCGTATGGATGTGCCTATACAGGATGCTTCCATGCTTTGATTACGCTCCGCTGCGGAATTAAGCTCGTAGACAAAAGTTGGCCAATCCCGTGCGTACGGAGTACAGTCAAACCCGTGGGCCGTGTACACAGATCGCTACCCTAAATAGATAAATATGAAGCCACGACAGCTGAAGGGTTTGACTTTTGACTCGGCACTTGGAAGCGAGCTAAGTTAACCTGACCTTTCCTATTCGACGGGTTTATATGGTCATCCATCAAGGAAGTTCTATGGTTCTAGATTCTGAGCTGATCTCTGCGCTTGTCAAATTTCCGTAGCAATGGAATTGTCTAAAACACTTATAAAAGCTAGAAATACATATCAGTTGAACAATTTTAGTAAACTCTAATAAATAGACATACTGTCGCAATTAGGAAAGGCCAGGTTGCCTCCGGTCCGGCTGACCCTAACAGAAATCTACGATCCCGCCCCACAGCAGCTGAACTACGACTTTTTGATTATAGATTCTATTAGCTAATTTTCACATCTAATGAGCCAATCATTGAGAGTATCTCTGGCGTTGTACCTTACCCTTCGGTATTTCTTGAAAGTCCGGAGCTGAACTAAAGCAGGGAAAAGGGGCGGTCAGATGCCCATCAGCTGCGAGGATGGGAGGGCCAACTCGGTGGAAAGAAGAAATCAGATAAGGTTATAATTCTTCAGTAAACTATGCTATACTATGTTCCCATCTCACTTGAGGTGATAGAAAAGCAGACATAGGTATGTCCAAAGGAAAGCTTTCGAGTTGTACGATCGATGAATCCAGCGGAATGGGTATATTGAAGCTCGGAAGCGCATGATGGAGCCAGACATTCGGCTCGATGTAGACACAGCGCTGTTCATCCACGTAATACCGCAAGGGTACCAGGCCTCTCGGAACCGCAACTTCGACATATGCCTTACCTGATCCTGCTTCCTGTTTGAGAGACCCACCTTGCTGTCGTGCAGTCTGAGGGATATTGACCCCTGTCCACTGTTGCCACTCTTCCACACGACCCTCAACACGCATACTCCTCCTTGCCACCTTGATCACCTTGCCCCCCAGCCGAGCATGCTTCCGCAGCCACGGATCAAACGGGAGGCTGGGGTCTGGCTTTCTCACTGTCATGCTAGGAGTGTGGTTTGCAACTATCGTCGCCCGCCATAAGACGTAATCCGTCATATCAGCCATGGGGAATTCTGATTTTCGTGTGGGCCGTAGTGGTACCACCATAGCGTCAAAGTTGCGCTCGATGACTGTTTGTTTCATGGCCATGATGAGCGCTTCTGCTAAGCCCCGAGAGGGATGTTCCGGGGAGACAGTGATGGAAATAGCGGACAGTGCGTTGGGCTGTTCTGTTCTGGCTGCGGCGGGATCGTTGAACGGGGCTGGTCTGTCTGTATCTGGGGCAATGCCTTCTCGGGCGAAGTGCTGTTCGAACCCTCGGGAGAGAATGGCATCATAACCTTCATCCGGGAGAGTATGCAATACTTTTGGGTGTTGGGCGAGAGCCATTTTTCCCCCGACTTTGGCTAGTTCAGGCCAGTAGAAGGGAATAGAACGCCCACAGGCGATAATCTGCTCTTCTGCGTAGTCACCAAGTTTGACAATGGCATATTGGAAGCAAGCAAATGCTTTGTTCTTGTTGAGTTGACTGCAGTAGTGTTGGAAGTAAATGTCCTGGTCGAGGAAGAGTGGCCAGGCAGCATTGAGTGGATGCGTTGGATCTTCGAGGACCTTCCAAAGATCCGGCCTATTCTGGGCAGTGTGAACGTAGAATTTATCCATCTTTCTGCTATCGGATTAACTGTAGATTGGAAATGATTATCAGCAGGAGATGAACGATAAAGAATGTTCACAACGGCAGGACGACACTTTCGAACAGGCTTAGGACAGCCGAGGAAAATGTCCAGAATCAAGACAGCCATGACTTGTTAGGCCGGATTGGTCTCCATTGCGCGAATTTACGAGACAGCCGAAATAAAGTGCAGCAGCTGAATGCAGATTTTCTTTTTGCTTTTTACAAATGGTAATAATTGTCTGTCGGCCCACTTGGGATGGCGCCGTGCTCCGTATATATCAATGGTGACCCCAGCTGAGGGTTGTTACCTGCAGGGTAAGTAGCCACCGGCAAGGATTATATCAAGGAGATTATCTTCCACGTGAAGGTCTCTTAACATCATTCTCTGACCTACTACCTCAACGAAGTTTGAGTGTAATTCATTTTGGCATACCACCGAGTCCCAGAATCATGGCAAAGTTATACGAAACCCCAGATCCAAAGCTAGACCATCTCAATCAGAACACACAAAATGGTATCCTGGCTCCTCAACAGCCCTGGGTTCCTCCTTTGTCTCTAACACCAAAGAGTGCAGGGTTGGAAGACCTTATGCCAACAGTTGACCGACTCTGCGAAACTACCGAAGATGATGTTGAGGATGTTTATCCTTGCACAGTCGTGCAAGAAGCTTTGGTGGCACTCTGTGAAGGACCCAGAATCTAGAGAATCATGACACGTTCGGAACGTACCCGGTCACTCTCGTTATAGAGCCGGCAGGGAATTCAGTCAGCGTGCAGGCTGTATACGACCACCATATCGTGCCCGATTGTCAGATGAAACGGCTGCTCCAGCAGCGTTCGCATATCATG
Organism: Aspergillus pseudotamarii; assembly: GCF_009193445.1. Classification (NCBI taxonomy): domain Eukaryota; kingdom Fungi; phylum Ascomycota; class Eurotiomycetes; order Eurotiales; family Aspergillaceae; genus Aspergillus; species Aspergillus pseudotamarii. The sequence continues at coordinate 40,142 of NW_022475144.1, read as the reverse complement.
AAATGGGTCAATCGCAGGGACAATGCGCGCGTCGGTGATATCGTTGGCTTATGTCCGCAGGATCAAGCCCAGCTGCAGATGTGGAATAGTCAAAGAGCGCCTGAGAATATCCAACGATGTGTTCACGACTTATTCTCGGAGTTGTCGCGATCTCAACCAGATGCTACTGCTGTCCGTTCCTGGGATGGCGAGCTCTTCTACAGCGAGCTCGAAGTCCTGTCAAATGGCTTCGCTGTGCAACTGATGGAAGATGGATACTAAGAAAGCTATGCCTCTTCGGTTCGAGCCTGTAGAATGGTCGGATGGGATGGATGTAAGTATTTACTCTATGACAGTGTTATTATCTTGAAGTTGACTTATTGTTATAGTTCGATATTGTATTTGAGATTAACGAATTCGAGGACGAGTTACAAGCGACCATGACATATTGGGGTGGCAGAGTAGAGGAGGAAATGGTTTCGAAGACTAGTAAGATGTTTACTGAACTACTTTTCGCGGTGATAAAGAATCCTGAGAAGGTAGTTGGGGATCTATTGTGAAAGAAACAAAGCGAGGAAGACATGCAAAAATTTCATGTTTCTACTTATCTATTTGGTAGTTATACACTCTCTGCCGCAGCAATATTACAATAATCTACTACGCTAAGACTTAATCTTTCTTTTGATAGTGTCTGAAAGTCCTAACAAGTGAATGTAACTAACTATTCATGAGAGGACATTAAATGATATTTACAACCTATATCGAATGTAAATAGACCCTCCTCGCTCTCTTACTAGCAGCAGTTCGTAAAGTTCTTAAGTTATAGTCAACATGGGCCAAAATTGTACCTTGAGTCTGGTCAACTTATGATTTCAAATTGCTTCGACCTATACAAAGATAGAGATAGACATATATATTTGCCATTACAGTGCCGGAGTATCCGCAAGGATATGGCTCATCATCCTGTGCGACCGGTTAGTGCTCATTCGCCAACTAGAAAGAAGGCAGTGGGGATGAAGAAAAACTTACCCTTCAGGGTACCGAGTACCAGGAACCTCTGCCCGCTTGATCAACTCTCGAATAGTGCGCTGCTCCTCGTCCGATAGTTGAATCTGCGCCGACGCAGCATTCTCATCCATACGAGCAATGGCCCTTGTCCCTGGGATGGGAATGATATCGGGACCCTGCGCGAGCAACCACGCGATCGCGATCTGGGTAGAAGTGCTATTGTGCGCCTTGGCCACATCGTTCAGTCCCTGCACTAGCTCCAAGATCCTGGGAAAGTTCTCCTCCGAGTACTTGGGGAAGAAGCGGCGGAAATCATTCTCGGGCAAGTCAGCCGTGGACTTGAATTGTCCGGTCAGGATACCACGGCCGATAGGGCTGTAGGCTACAACGGCAACGCCTAACTCCCGGCAGGTGTCCAGGATATCAGAGTTAGGCGACTCGATGTCGAGCGCGAAGGGGCTGTATTCTATCTGGAGAGCGGAGATCGGGTGGACAGCGTGGGCTCGACGCAGTGTTGCAGATGAGACTTCGGAGAGACCGATGTATCGAATCTTTCCTTCACTAAATGTTGATTTTGGGTCAGTGCCAGGTGTTCTTGGTTGCTGGGCTATCGAAACGGATGGCACCTACTTCTTTAGCTCAACCATTGCCTCGATGGTCTTCTCGATTGGTGTCACCCCATCAACTCGGTGACAATAGTACAGATCGATAGTGTCGACATTCAGTTTCTTCAGGGATCTCTCGCAAGCCAACTTGGCGTACTCGGGATCCGAGCTAACAGTCAACCCCTTCCCATCGAATGACTGAACAGCAAACTTGGTGGCGAGGAAAATATCGCTGCGCTTGCCGGACCGCTTAATCCATTCGCCCACGATTTCCTCACTGCTGAGGTACATGTCTGCTGTGTCCCAGAAGCGCTGACCAGTGGCATATGCGTGGTCTAGGAAAGCAACTCCTTCCTCGATAGAACTAGCAGCGCCGTAGATCCCGCCAATACTCATAAGGCCTAGGCCAACCGCGTTGACCTGGGGGCCGTTGTGGCCGAGTGTTCGAAGTGGAGGAGACATTGGTAGGTGCTTGGCAAAGTAAGTTATATAACGTGATATTAGCGCCGAAGGTGAGAGTCAAATATAAAATTGAGAATGTCGTCAGTGTGTGGGAGGTTAGGAACGAAGATGTCTAGCCTTTAAATACTCCTCCTGATATACGGTGTCCCGGATAAAGGATCACCATGGAACCGTATGGATCCTTATTTCCGAACCTTTCAATCATGGATGATCTCGAGCTTCTCTATCCAGATGCCATTCGGCGGACTTAAGCTTAAAGGCGTAGCCAATCATCACACTGCAGCAGCCGCTAGGTCCACTCTCTCGTAGAGGAACCAATCCAAAGGCAGAGTTTCCGAGCGGGCCAATTCGAACTAAGCCTTTACAATACCTTGAGGGCCTCTAATTCCGTTGAGTAGCCAGCTCTGGCCAACTGGCGCTTGCTCTCATGGAGACTTGTTCGTCATCCTAGCACTACTGAGAAGATTAGAACCATGTCCACATCAACTGGGCACACAGCACAGTCTACAAACAGAAGAAAAGTCAAAACAGGCTGCAAGACCTGCAAGTCAGTCATCTCCCGGCGCACCACCATCATCATCCGAGTTAGCCCGTTCAATCAGCTAACAACACCACCAGAGCCCGCCGTGTAAAATGTGACGAGAGTCGCCCAGCCTGTCGCCGCTGCATCTCTACCGGCCGCACTTGTGATGGCTACGGCATCTGGGGTGGCGGGGGGAGCCCATATGGCCCACCACAGATCAACAAGGCGCTATCCATCTACTGCACGCCGGTACCAGCCGGTTGTCTAACGCGGGAAGAACAGACTTGCTTCGACTGGTTCATGAGTAGAACAACAACAAAGTTTGCTGGTATATTTGCCTCACTGTTCTGGGAGACTCTCGTCTTCCAAGCCAGCGCGCAGGAACCCGCTGTTCGGCACGCCGTCGTCGCCTTATCAGCGGCTCATCGCTCTAACCTCAGCAGCGAATCTATGCCGACCATGTATGGCATGGATGCGGAGCGATTCACATTGCTGCAGTATAACAAGGCAATCCATCATTTACGCGGTGTAACGATGTGTGGATCATCCAAAAATGCCCTCCGCGTCACCCTTATTACTTGTATGCTTTTTGTCACACTGGAGTACCTGCGCGGTCAACATACAATGGGCAGTGCACATCTAGGGTACGGCATCCAGCTTCTGGCCAATGTTTCTGCGCCTGCGCCGCGTACTTCTATGGTGCCGAGTATACTTAATCCGGCGGAGGACTTTGTGCATGATGCCTTGGTTGAGTCGTACGCTCGTTTGACGATTCAATCGGCTATGTTCGGTCACGTCCCGTCACACCTTTGCGCGATTGTGCGAGATCCGCAGCTTCACGCCCTTCCTTATAGATTTTCCTCTCTTGCCGAAGCAAGACAGGCTCTCGATGATTTACTTACTCGAGTCCACTGTCTGGAACGACATATCTACTCACTCCCCGCAGACGATGATTCGGGAACAGACCCGCAAGCCTTCGAGACCCAGCGCAGAATTATGGCGGATTTATCGCTCTGGAGCAAAGCGTATAATGCTTCTTTATCTCTCCTCAAGACGGACGCCTGTAAGGAGACGATTGGTTTCCTGATTCTCCGGGTATACCATGGAATGGCTGTGGTCATGGCTTCAGTGTGCCTTTCAAATGAGGGGGAGATGGTATTCGATGCATACACGAATGGCTTCGTCACTATCATGACCGCCTTCTTTGATATGTGGCGGTTCTGGTCGACAATAAGTATCCCCATTAAGGAGCAGCACACGGGATTCCAAAATGGCAAGTCGGAGTGCAACGGCTATTCGTTCACCATTGAGTCAGGCTTCATCCCGCCAATATATTATACCGGGTTGAAATGTCGTGTTTTGAAGATTCGCCGGTTGGCGATCAGATTGTTGAGGGCGGCACCGCATCGAGAGGGTTTGTGGAATGGGCCACTGGTGGCGGACGTTCTGGAGGAGGTTATTCGGGTGGAAGAGGGCGGCCTCCACGTCGATGAATATCTAAAGCAAAATTTCGATGAGACATTTGGTGAGGCTGATTTTCACCTGGAGAAAGACGATTTGCCTTCGCCAAGTGTGCCGGCTGAGCGGCGGATTTCTGATGTTGAGATACTCCTGTCAGACGTTGTCGATGGGGACACATTTATAAATTATAGGCGGAAAGATGAAGATGGTCAATGGGCGACTTTTCATCGCAAGGTCAACAGGACGAGGGGACAGTCTTGGTTGATATTTTAGCACACAAGGGCGAAATGTAAATATTATTTAAATCAATGCCCCTCGTATTAACTGCAAGATTTGGTCCCAGGTGCCAGGGACGGATGTGATAGGTCACTGTTGGCAGGGAGAAATGACGGTGGAACACCACAGGTGTTTGCTATAGAGTGACTGGTGTTGTACATGAGTGCAGAAGCATTGCTTAGAGAGTGGAGCGATCTTGTCATGTAGCCACTCACAATGATAGCCTCGCATTTTTAGTACTTCTGCAGCATCCATGGGCCCATGTCTGACACCAGGCCCGTGCTCTCCTCAGTGAAACGAACATCTCCGATAATAGTTTATTGAAAAAGACAAGGTTGTTACCGTACTTGGAACAACCCCCGGCGACCCACTTCACCTATCTAGAAAGGGTATTGAAGTGAATCACATGGCGGTGTCCAGGCCTCAGACTGTTCCATAGCTCCACCGCTGCAATTATCCCAGGCTATGAGGAATTTGCGCGGTGGCCGCGATCTCGCAAAGAGGGAATTGCAGTTTCAGGTAATAGACCGGCTGCTGCATATGGTTGATCGTCATTATAAATGTAAGAGACGCTATACTTATAGTTCCATATGTTAAGGCATCTCGAATGGAATAGCTGTATAAGTCGTGGAAGCCAAGTAGCGACATGATTGGAAGTACCTACTTCAGGAGGTATTCGAGTAGAGGGGATATATCTCGTACCACAAAGCGATTACGATATACTAACTGGCCGCATGAGCTACCACAGAGCTTACACAAGCTAAAAACGATGGTCGCTACTCTGAAGGCATATATACGGAGTACTTTGAAGGATCGACTGTGGATTGAGTTCACAACGGTGGGCGCATATGTCCTCTCATCGACAGCGGGAGAAGACCTCTTTCCCACGTATAACAAGCTATTGCGAAATTGTAGCGAGTGATATCCGTGGGTGTTCTATGGCCACTTATGCTGTCGTTCTCCTTCCTGGCATGGTAAGATATGGCTGAGTGAGCCAAGGTGATTTTGAAGCCACTGCCATCATGAGATCGAATATGATTCATATCGATAGTAGTGGCTGTCTTGGAGAAAGAAGGCTGGGGTCACTCTGGTAGAGACACAATATTTGATCAACGGCGTACTCCCTTGACAGTCTGTTGCTGTCAGATATCTGTTGTATGTCAGTGACCGTGGAATGACCATTGAGCAAGGACTTCTCTGAAAGCTTTCTCGCGAAATTGATATGGGTCGGACTACCTAGTTGTTAATTTGGGGGGATACATATTAAGTGAGCCTTGCTACATGCAAAGACACACTGAACTACCCACACACTTTGCTAAACGAAGGTTATGAATAATTATCAGTGAGGCATTGCCACGTCAGAATCGTGTTTTTAAATGGCACGGGCCGCCCGGCTATGTAGGCTAATGCTTGCATACAGTCTATGGACGAACTCCATGAACCCTATCGAAATTTCCCAGCAAAATTAGGTTAATTGGTGCTGGCAAATATCATGTCAGATCGAGAGTCACTATTATCAGGACTCAGATCTGGAAGCCTGCCTGTCTGGCATCTTTATGGGTCTTCCAGCCTAAAAGGCCCCACCTTTCTTCATGCATAAATGTCACGCTAGGTTAAGTAGTGATTCACAAGAGCCAATGTTTGTGACTTATTCACATCCCCACTTTCAGCTGAAAAGCACGTTAGGGCTATCAGTACAACTCCAGACACGTATCACGCATATCCCTGCAGGATGCATTCCGTAATTCCTTTCATTTAATTTGATTAACTTTTTTAGCTTGTAACGGACTAAACTGGAGCCCATGTCTCTTTCTTTCAAAGTTTTTCTCCCCATCTGCACATGAGAGGGTTGACTCCCTACTCGCAACGTCAACTTGACGATCGCCACACAACTCACCTCTTACACCAACGTCATAGTTTACCTGATTTATAATGACACGCATGGGTGGAATTTGGGAAGTATCTTCTCGAAGTGAGCTGCGCATGCCTTTGGACTGCCGTGGCAATGATCCACGATGTGTGAGTGTAGTAGGAGGGCCCACCGACCAATTATTAGTCTGATGGTACCTCGTCGAAGCATCATGATAGCAGGGATATCAATAGTTGGCTGCAGATGCATACGAGCATTCCTGCGACCCCTCACGTCACGTTGCCACGCTCTTACAGTCTTCCGTAGTATCCGTATGTATTTAAACAGGGCTAGGTGCGATTTTAGACTGTTTCTGAGCTATGATTTTGCAGTGCCCCGATTAACCCTATAACTACTACTATCAGAATATTTAAGAACTCCCATCAACTTTAACCCATGCCAAAGTTAATATGGTGTTTTTACATTGGATCACCATCACCATTGGAGTCCTCACGGCATACGTTCTGACTAAACTCCTTACATTTAAGAAACCCCCAGCGCCTCTACCCCCCGGTCCTCCTCCCAAACCACTTATTGGTAACCTGAAAGATCTGCCGCAAAATGGAGAGAGGGACTGGGAGCATTGGCTGAAACACAAAAAGCTTTATGGTAGACTCACACTAACTGGGATACTATAGCATGCCCGCTAACTTGACATTGGCACAGGGCCGATTAGCTCCATCACTGTGCTAGGTCAAACCTTTGTCATTCTCAATGACCCAAAGCTCGCCGTCGAGCTCTTCGAGCAGCGGTCCAAGTGGCATTCGGACCGGCCTAAGATGTTCTTTGCGACCGAAATGTGTGTGCAACAATATATTATTCGTCGTCCATCTCGATCTGCTAATAACGAGAATGCAGGTCCGGAACTGGGGGCATCCTGGGAATGATCCCCTATTCTGATCGCTCCAAGGCAATCCGCAAAGCCATGAACAAGGAGATTGGATCGAAGGTAGCTGTTTCTCGTTTTAATGGGCTGCAGGAGGCTGAGACGCGTCGCTTTTTACTACGGGTGCTCGAGGCGCCGGAGGATCTGAGAAACCATATTCGGAAGTAAGTTTGAAGCGTTTATCGTTTTCGATAGAACCGGCCTGGCTAACAAGATTGGTAGAGAAGCTGGCGCAGTTGTTCTTAAACTTGCGTATGGGTACACGGCCGAGCCCCACAAACAGGATCCGTTGGTTGATTTGGCAGACGTGTCTATGTATTACTTTTCGCTGGTTTGTCGTTATGGAGCTTGGTTGGTGGATGTGATTCCAAGCTGTACGGATCATTGCCTTGTCAGCCTTACCTTCAGTTCCTGCTAACCGCCCTCCTAGTGAGATATCTCCCTTCTTGGCTTCCGGGAACTGAGTTCAAACGCATAGGCCAGAGGTCCAAAGAGGCTTTTGATAACTTTGGAGGGAAACCATATAATTTCGTGAAGCAACAAATGTCGCAAGGCATACATCATCCATCATATTTGTCAAGCATTCTAGAATCTGAAGATATAGAGCCTGGCTCCGAGAAGGAGTACGTGACAAAGTGGTCCGCAGCATCGATTTATGCCGGCGGCGCTGACACGGTACGGACCATCTCAATGCAATGATATACACGAGTGAGAGCTAACCGAAGCACAGACAGTGTCCACAATGGCATGCTTCTTCCTCGCCATGGCGCTGTATCCTGAGGCCCAGAGAAAGGGTCAGGATGAGATCGATCGTGTTGTCGGAAACCACCGTCTTCCCACCTTTTCCGACCGGGATAATTTGCCTTACATCAACGCCATGGTGAAGGAGGTCCTCCGCTGGCACCCAGTTGTACCGACCAACTTGCCTCATGTTTCTACCCACGATGATATGTGTCAAGGATATTTTATCCCGAAGGGCTCCATAGTTCTTGCTAATATCTGGTTCGTTCACCCTTTCCATATGTCTACTTACGACGTCTAACATACTACACACAACAGGGGGTTTACACACGACCCAGACGTCTTCCACGAGCCTATGGCATTCAAGCCGGAACGCTATCTAGGCGAGAGCCCCGAGCCGGATCCCCACAGGCTCTCGTTCGGATTCGGCCGTCGAATCTGCCCCGGTCGCGTGATGGCAGATGCGGCCATCTACCTGAATCTTGCACAGTGCTTGGCGGCCTTCAATATTACCAAGAAAGTCGTCGATGGAAAGGACGTGGAGCCCCGAGTGGAATTTCAGGCTGCGCTTATCAGTCACCCGGAGCCATATGATGTGAGCATTAAGGCTCGGAGCTCGGTGCATGAGGAGCTCATTCGCGCGGTGGAGATAGAATATCCTTGGGAGAAAAGCCATGCGGATGAGCTTGCTAATATCAAGGCATAGATGTTTTATGGATGATTGCATGCGACTGTCGGCGTTGAGAGGAGCTCGAGCAAGGGGTGCTTGTCAGTTTTACTATGTATTTAAGATGTTGTTTAGCAGTTCGAATCGACATGAGCATACCTTTTCATGCTCCTGTCCTGGAGATGCCAGACAGATTCCCACCCACTCGCGCTTCAACTCTACACCTCACCGTGCGTGAAGCGAGACACTGAGAAGTAGGGATGCAACCCCCCATCAAATCTATCATATAAGTCCTCACGATTCTAGATCTGCCGCAATGGATGGGAGGGGGAATGTAGTAGCACTATGAGATTTTCGACGGTGTCATCCTCGTCACTAAAGAGAGTTTCTGGCACTATGTACCCCGATAAGGTGATGCCATGCCAATGAAGGATATCAGAGTTGTCGATATTCATCTACAGTAGCTCACAAAGCAAGGGGCTCACCCAATAAATCTGGATAAAGACCATATTTTATAAAGGATTGCCCCTTATGGTTCATCCGATAACTGGCAGATAGCAAGAAAGCGTATCATTTATACGGTAGCAACATGGAAAAAAGTCCTATATTGCACGATTATCTTCCTTCCGACATTCATCGTGCTACTTGCCCTTGGGTATGTAAGAATTACGCGGGTAGCTTTTACTGGGTGGATTGAAATGTGACGGTGTACTCCGGGTGCAGGTGTCTCTAATGGAAGAAGGGAAAGAAGCCTTTTAGAGATTTATATACCAGCTATATAATGACACTCTCTGGATCTCGTGTAAAACTGTTTCAGGGCGAAAGTCGGCACTTGGCCATTCGGGGGTTTTCCGGTCTTCGGATACGGACACGGAGCCCCGCCGACAGGCTCACGTTTTCCCCGGTTCCTCAGCCGACTTTGTGGGGGTTCATTTGAACCTACTCGTTAATGGAGGGGAATTGCTGGTTGCCCGTGGTGCCACACGTGATATGGGTCGACTCACCTGGGGCAAGGTCAAAATCGCTTATCCGGAGTCAAAAGTGACTGGACATACTTTGCAAACGGACACAAACTCCGGTGAGGGCTACATTCCCCCAAACGACACTGAAAAGCTGGGGCTTAATGGTGGATGACTCAGGACCGTCCCCGGAAATTGCTGTTGAAGCTTTTACACAATAATGGAACAAGGTACTGGCGTAAGGGGGATGCTGAATCTATCCAATCACGGCCCCGCCAAACATGCGTGTCGGGAATGCCGACGACGTAAGTCTAAAGTAGGTCCACGATGGTTAAATCCCGTCCTCCTGTCTTAGCAATTGCCGCGACCCAAGGATCGCGGGCTGCAGACCGGACTCATGCATGGCAATACTCTAAACTCGTGCTAGTGCGATCGTCTCGTGCCAAGTTGCTCGCTATGTGACAAGTTTAATCGGCGATGCCTTTACGAAACGTTGTCGAAGACCCCGTTAACCAGGCAATATTTGACTGAGGTCGAAGAGGAATTGACACGGACCAAGGCCCTACTCTCTGAGCTTCTGCCTGGGCCTAGCCATGGCATTGCGAATGGCGAACGATTTACTTATCCTGAGCAGGATAGGGCCGGTGACCGGGGTCTGACGTCCGAAATCCCTAACCGCGAGGGATCATCAGAGCAGCCGGAGAGAGCGTATGTACCCCACAACAATATCGGGTCCGAGACTATTCCTGCTCCGGAGGTCCCCAACCAACCCTCGCTGGGCGTCTTCAGCGCTTCTTCGTCCACCAGTGGCCAGCTGTACGATTACTCGGCAAGGTGCCAGACAGGGATTTCCCACCGGGCCAATCGCCGAAGCCAAGACGCCGTAATGTCTATGGAGACGCCCCCGTCCGCCGGCAATGTCAACTTCGAATGGGATGAACGCACGGAGGACCAGGGTGGTGATGGGTTTGTGGATGGCATGGCTATTCTCCCTAGCCGTTCTAATGACAGTGGCTATTTAGGTAAGCCTTTCGACTCCAAACTTCGCTAATATCATTTGTTACAGAGATGACTGACTCCCAAGTAAGGCACCGCTTCTGGTGCTGCATTACTGCGAATGACTAACTCTCAATCTGGAGGGGAAAGACTTGACATGCCGGACCCTGGTCGCCCATTTGAAACAGCATCTTCGCACCAGTCACCAAGCGTTCCGTTCGCCTTGAGTTCTCTATCTCAGCTAGAACCATTTGTCGATGCTTACTTTTCCCTTTATCATTGCTCGTACCCCATCATCCATGAAGCAACATTCCGTGCACAGTTCATGGAGGTCATTCCCCGGCCAACCAACACTACCTGGCAAGTGCTGTTATATGTGGTAGCAGCCTTGGGAGCTTTTACAGCTGCAGTGACGCCGACAGATGTGGATTTGGCCTTGTTCAAGGCAGCAAAGGCCCGCCTGACGATCGATGTACTGGAAACTGGCAGCCTAATTTTGGTGCAAGCATTGACCCTGAGCTCAAACTACTTGCAAAAGAGGAATAAGCCAAACTCTGGGTATAACTATCTTGGGCTCGCTCGGAGAACGGCAATGGGGATCGGGTTGCACAAAGAGTTTCCCACTTCAAAAGCGTCTCCACTGGCAATGGAGGTGAGACGGAGGGTTTGGTACTGTCTCTACATCTTTGATGTGGGCGCAATTATCACCTTCTCGCGGCCCTTGGAATTTCCAGAACAGGGAATTGAGACTCGCCTGCCATTAAACATCCATGAAAGCGTAAGTGTTCATTAGCTTACAATCTAACGAGTCCAATGCTAAGACCTCAGTAGGGTATTACCGCCAGTACACAGGCTGTCCCATCCCCAGTAGCTGAAACTACTGTGTACACACACCTGCGGGCGCAAGCAATGTTCCATTTGAAGACCAACCTCATTTATACCAAGATCACTTCGACCTCATTCCCATCTGCGGCTGAGCTTATTGAACTAGATGACCGTCTCATTGGCGACTGGTTGGCGTCCCTTCCGTCCTTTTTTAACGAGGAGGCCATCCAGGCACCGAAATTTGCTCTTTGTCATTCAATCCTGAGATGGAGATATCGTAATCTCCGCATCCTGATGTACCGACCATTTCTGGTGGGCAAGTGGATGCTCAACTCCGACCAAGGCCCGGACGGCCTCCGTGAGAAGGATGATACCCATGTAGAACTTGCCATTCAACGATGCTTCGATGCCGCCCGCGAGTCTGTTGAGCTTATCTCATCGTTCTGGGCACAACATCAGAAAACAACTATGGCCTGCTGGTATGGAGTCTACTTCTTGTTCCAAGCGATCCTGATCCCTGTGATCTGCTTGCGGAACAATCCGTCAGATCCGGCCGCCCATGGTTGGCGTGAACAGATTCTCCAGGCAGTCAACACGCTCGAATCAATGGCGCCACTCAATGCGAACGCTGAACGATTTCTTAGAGTCATTCAATCTCTGTGTGGCTGTTATCTCTACCCTCGCAGCAGTGGCTGGGAGGGGCCAATCCAAGAGTCACCTGAGACACAGATCGCTAACCTATATCCTCTTATGTGGCCCACATTAGAGATGGCACAGCTTGATGGCGTGGATTCTGCTTTGTAAGTCGCCTTACCCACACGATTGTCACCACACACTAACACTCTGTGCCTCCTTCCCAGGCAACAATCTGTGATAAGCGACTTCATGCACCAGGTGACTGGCCTTCAGTGACAGTGATAATAATATTCACGATGAGTTGTTACCTGGACTGGTCTAATATGCAGCTGGTAATGCACTTTATTTCATCTTTTTCTCATTCATGTACATGACGTTCATTAACTGGAAATTATTAGGGAAGGGTATATCCGCCATCGATCACTAGGTTCGCTCCTGTCATATAGCTCGACGCGTCCGACGCACAGAATACATAGGCCTACGGGGATTCGTGGTTAGCGATAAGCACTACAACATATACCCTTGGAATGGGACATCTTACCCCCTTCAACTCGTATGTTCCAGCCATTCTGCGGGCTGGGATCATGCTGAGCCACTTCTCGCGTAGCTCTGGCGGGTGATGATCCAAGATTTCAGTCGCGACGAAACCAGGGGAGATGCAGTTCACGCGGCAGAAGTCCACCCACTCAACAGAGAGGCATTTGGCCAGCTGAACAACTCCAGCCTTTGAGGCATTATACTATGACGATATCTGTCAGAAAGCGCTGTTGGATAATCTAGTACCAACGAGGTACCGTTTCGCGTATGCTCAACTTACCGCGGCTTGCTTCTGGGGCACATTGACCAACGCTGCGCTAACAGATGCGGTGAAAACAATATTGCCGAATCCTTGTTTCTTGAACACTCGAGCTGCAGCCTGGGCCGTGTAGAACGCGCCGTCTAGGTTCACATTCATGATTTGTTGCCACTGCTCCGTGGTATAGTCCTCAGCGGGGACTGCGGTGGCGATGCCAGAGTTGGCGACCATGATGTCCAGCTTGCCAAAGTCCCGAACAATGCTCTGGACGGCCGCCTCGATCTCCTTCTGGTCGCCCACATTGGCCTGGTACGCAGCGACTCTCACATCGTGGGCCTTGGCGATAGAGGCCGCTGTGCTCTCGGCTGTGCTGGAGGAGTTATAGATAATTGCAACCTGTTGAAGGACCAGCGTCAATATCACTATAATCAATAACTAGATCATAGGTTTGAGAATACGTACATCGGCACCAGCCTCCGCTAACCCATTGGTGATCTCCAAACCAATACCCCTTGTACCACCTACAATCCAAAGCAAATTCATCAGTATCACCATCGTAAGAAATAGATCACCCAAGCCCAGACCTACCGGTCACAATAGCCACTTTCCCCTTCAGGCTAAACACCTGCATGACATGCTTGTTTTCGGGCTGCGCAAGAACCATATTGGGAATCTTCAAGAATCCGTCTGGTTCACATATAACAGTAATTCAACTAAAGAGAAGTACAGATTTGTACCCTTAGATATACTCTAACACAATATATCCAATCCAAACCCTAACCTTATCAAAGAATATATACCTTCTAACCGTATAGTCCTGCTGCAGTGGGGAGATAACGATAAAGATAATTAATCGCGCGGCGGTTCCACCCCCATATCGGCATACCTTAGGGCCCGGCCGGTATCACCACTCCGCACGGAGACCCCGCTCCGTGGGAATATGGGGTTCGGAGGACGGGCCCGTCATTCCACTATCATTATTACTTGGACCAGTAGGGCCAGTAGTGCATTTCATTGGTAGGCCTTGGTTCTTGTTGCGTCATTGTACATGAGCATGAGTATGAAGATTTGTATGGCAAAGACATCAGGGCGTTCTGGACAACCGTTTCGGCCCTAGGAAGGCGTCCCTTTCCTCCCCTTCACAAACGCAGAAGAGAGTAACCCCACCATCAGTGAGAGGTCTAGTAGAGAGACATAGACTGGAGTAACCTCGACTAAGGCCTTAGTGAGCACATTGACTCCATCATCTCACCCACAACCCCAGAAGAAGTTGTGCAACTCGAGACGTGAGAAGAAGTAAGTATAGGAACAACTGAAGGGGAGATAGATTCTTTTTCTGGACAGGTAATATTTTGTAATACTACGTAGCATGCGCACTGTAGTGGAATTGGAAACTGCACACCAAAGAAGAGGGTGCCAGGCATAGGTGTTGTTGAAAGTATAAGGGCTATACTGGCTGATACTTGTGACAACCACTATACATATATCACTGATTTACGTATACAGGACAAGAGTCTAATATCTGTGCCCTCAGATGAGACGATCGATACTACTACCTCTCATACTCTATTATACTGTTTCCGCGACAGAAAGTTCACAATCTATGATGCCAGGCAGATGGGACATATTCATTAGTCTATCCGATAGCGTGTCTACCTCTAGTAGACAGATTTCATCTAGACACTTTTGGGGCCTAGGCCAGTGGTGCCGGCAGGCGGTTCTTCTCCTCCCTTGCCTTTCAAAGTTAGGCGCTACTTGTAGCTGGACCGAGTGTATATCTGGAAGCATCTATACGATATTCAACCATCCATGTCGCCAAATTCCATGATTATAATTGAATGTATCTATAGGATCCACAACGCTAAGAGCCAAGGATCACTGCTCCCTACTTTGTTGGTCAGGTGTCCCGTTAATGACCAGGTCTGCGGGAAGACGCTTCTCAGAAATAGTCTGCCCATTGAGGAAGTCGTTTTGATCCACCCTTCTAAAGCCATCCTCAAGAGTGGGTTCGATTCCCGCCTGAACATGTCGCTTTGCAACACGCCCCCTAGCTACCTGGAGATCTGCCTCCACGAACACACGATAGTCGACCATGGATGCGATGTCCCGCCACTGCGGCTCGTCTAACAGCAAGTAGTTACCCTCCAGGATAAGGATGGACGTGTCTGGAGTGATGGAAATACCGTCGGTGACGGGATCCTTCTTCTCATGGTCAAATGAGGGTGCATGTAAAAGGTCCGAAGAGGAAGGAGATGGAGGTGGAGTAGACTGATTGTGAGAAGGGCTCGTGTCCTTCTCTGCCCACTTGCGCAGCTTCTGGACGAACTTTATGAACCCATCCACGTCGAAGGTCCATGGAGCTCCTCGCCGGACATAAGCCTCCTCTCGATTCGGAAGCTGGTCCAGCTCTGCGCGTGACAGATGGAAGCCGTCCATTGGGACACACACGGTGTGACGACGGATGTTTGCCGGCATTGCATTTAGACGCTCAGTGAGTGCATTTGCCAACGTGGTCTTTCCAGACCCTGGGGCCCCTGCAATTGCAACAAGGAATCTAGGTTTGTCGTGTACGATGGCGCGGCTATAGATTGATTCCACGACTTGTGCGTATACGGCGTCCATGTTGGAGCAGAGTTGGGACAAGTCAAACAATTACAAATAGAGCGACCTATTTGTATATCAGTCTCTATCCTTCTTACATTCAAGAAAGCAACATACCGTTGAAAAAGCTTGGTGGACGTTAGTAGAGAGAAATACTGATTGTACCTATTCATCAAAGGTTCAAAGTAAACGGCGAGAACCACGGGAACAGACTCGGGATTCTTGCTCCGCTTTTAGGTGCAGTCGGTCCTTGAATAAGGCAACATAAGCTGAGCTCCCGCGGATCACAGTCGTCCGGCAATGTCAGGATTCCGGGGTTACCTCCTAGTGGAGACCCTTTCAATTGGGTGTCGAGGTCGCATGTGGAGCTGCTAGCCCTGTATACCAACTCATCTCGCTGAATATGAACCGGAAAGGGTGCTGAAGATCACTCCTCCCAGTTGATGCCAACATAAGTAGAGCCGCTCAATAGTGACCGGTATTATTCACAGACTATGAAATACTTTGTAATGCTACAAGATTTGGGATGACTTTATTTGGCGTTTTTCAATTTGTCAATAACCGATTATTTCTCATTTTTACAGTTCGTTAAACTCCATTGTCTTGTTCTACCGGCCCTGATACCCCTCGATAATCACTTTGATGACACTCTCCTTCCCTTGCCTAACCAGCTCAAAGGCTTGCTCTGCCTCCTCGAACGTATACCGGTTAGTAATGAGACGCTTGACATCCACCTTTCCACTAGCAATTAGGTCCACGGCGGTCGAATAGCAACCAGTACTGTAACGAATAGACCCGCGGATAGTCAAGTCGCGAATACATGCAGTTGTGATGGGGAACATAACGTTCTATTGAAACATGTTATGTTAGCCTACGCTTCCTAAGCCCCATAGCAACTGTCAATTGTATGGTATCACTCACCTCACGGCCCATTCCAGCCTGAACATAAGTACCGCCCTTCTTCGTCAGATGGATTCCAGTCTGAATACAAGGCTGTGCGCCAGTAGCCTCGAGCACAACATCCGGGCCCTCGCCCAAGTCAAACTGCTCTTTAATAATCTTTGCCAACTTCTCACTCCACTCCTCGGGAGTCACATCAGCCGGAGGCGGAGGGGGAACAAAGACATCGTCTGCGCCAAAAGTCTTCGCAAATTCTGCACGAGACTTGCTAATGTCGATACCGATGACCTTCTTGGCGCCGTATGCCTTGCTGACAGCCTGGCAGAGGAGACCAATGGGGCCGCAGCCGAAAACCACAATTTTCTGGTTCGCCCTTACATTTCCAACCTTGGTAATCTGGCATGCGACGGCCACTGGCTCGACCATGGCGCCTTCCTCCATGTTCATATGATCGGGGATTGGGTAGCAAAAATCAGATTGGGTGATGTAGTATTTCGACAAGGTTCCATCGTGGGGAGGTGTTGCTGCGAAACGGTCGTTCGGACAAAGGTTGTACGAGCCACCGTGGCAGTACTCACAGCTAGATTATTCATTAGAGACAATTGGCTGTTATTAAAAGGATCAAGGACACGTACTGTCTGCAGGGAATACCAGGCTCGATGGCCACACGGTCGCCAACCTTCAGGTTCTTGACGGCCGAGCCAACTTCCATAACAGTGCCTGAACTTTCATGACCGAGAACGATGGGGCTTGTGAGGACGAAGTCTAGATGTCATTCATTAGTCGACTTTCGCTTTTAAGTGGGTTATCGGTTTATCATGACCTACCGCCGATTCTACCTCTTTGCCAGTAGTGCACATCGGATCCGCAGATACCTGTTTGCGCGATCTGAACGCGCACATCCCAGGGGTCCTGGAGCGCGGGGACTGGTCTATCTTCGAAGGCGACATCCTTAACAGCCTTCAAGACGAAGGATGGGTTTGAGTCTTGCTATTTTTCCGACATGTCACATTAGCAAATCTTTCCTCATAACTACACAAGAATACGCAAAGTATAACTTACCGCCATGATGAATCTATGGAATATGGAATCGTAGAACTCTGAACTGACGCTCGTACTTCAGAAAATTTCCAAATAAAGACTCCTTTTCGACGAGAAACTATCTCATGGAAATACCAAATTCCTATCTCCTGATATATACACCACAAAAACATACATCCATGTCTACCCCGCCAGATGAGCTCCCAACCCCACCCATCCACATCGACGTAATGCCGGGCCGGGCATGGCAGCCCGCCAATACCACCGCCCAGGGGGAATGTTGGTCCGGACTCCAGGCCCCGACCCAAGGACCCCAGCCCGTCCGAACGGAATGGGGCGTCCGTCTCGGCTAGACCTCCTCGGACGGTGGGCTCACGGACACGAAATATATCCCGAATTCAGACGGTCCATGGTTTTGTTCGGCACGCACGGATTATTTTGTGGGAGTGCTCATGTCAATGTCAGTTGAGGTCGATTGGTGTTGCTCCACTTGTTGTTTTGATCTTAGCTTGTCTTGGAAAGTATGTCCGGCGTTGGGGGGGTGGTAGGATTCTATCAGTAGTGGTGGTACTTGAGTTCATATTGAGTATGTTTGTCTCCAATGTTAGTATAACTAGAGCAGTATGTGTTTAAGATGTGGTGCTCTGGAATTGTAGTGAATTAAACAAAAGACTAAATGTATGAGGTAGGCATAGGTCCCTTTGCTCGAGATATATATTTGCGGAAGCAAAACAAGCTATAGCAACGTAAGATAAAAAACACCAAAATGGACCATTGAAAAGAAACGACAAAAGATCTAGAGCCGAGAACGTTTAAAGAAAGAGCATAAGGAAACTATACTTTAAGAACTACATCAAATATGTTGTGGGAAAAAAATGGTATTTCATAGCTATACTCATAACAACGTACTAATAAACATGATGCAAAAACAAGGCGGCACCATTGATTGCATCCCAAATGCCTCAATTGAAACCCACAAATCAAAACCCTTTTCACCAGATCTATATGCTCTAAAATTGAAATCATCAAAAGGAAACAAAGCATCTACCGGCAAGTGTAGCCACCATCGACAACAATATCCGAACCCGTGGTGTAGGTGCTTGCATCGCTGGCAAGATACAGATAGACCCCCTTAAGCTCTCTGGGATCAGCATCACGCTTCAATGGGGTGAGACTGTACCATTCTTCCTTCATCTCGAATGGACAGTCGCCACTGATGGGGGTGTCGATGTAACCCGGGCTGACAGAGTTTACCCGAGCGAAACCAGCCCACTCGACGGCCAAAGACTTAGCCAGGTGGATAACACCAGCCTTGCATGCGTTGTAACAGGCCTAGAGAGTATCAAATCAATTTTCTGTGCCGACTTAAGGGCTGGTGAGAGATAGAATGAGACATACCTGCTGCTGAGGGACATTAGCGGCATGGCCCGACATGGAGGCAGTAAAGATCATGTTGCCTGAGCCCTGCTTGCGGAAGATCTCTCCAGCAACACGCGCACAATAGTAGGCACCCGAGAAGTCAATGTCCACCACGCGGTGCCAGTCCTCAAGACGGTCATCGAGACCGCCTGCCTTGGAGGGGATTCCGGCGTTGGCAATCATGACGTCCAGACGCCCGAAGTCAGCAGCAACGGCCTGGGTAGTAGCTTCAACCTGTACGATATGATGATTAGCAGCGAATGATAAAAGGGCGATGCGATAACGACGGTAGTGTGGCTGCATACCTCATTAAAGTTCTGGACCGAGCATTTGTACGCCTTGCACTTCACGCCGAAGTCCTTGGCAATTGTGGCAGCCCGTTTATCGGCCTGGCTGGAGTTGTTGTACCAGAGGGCAACATCAGCACCAGCTTCAGCTAGTGCCCGACCGACTTCGTAGCCGATACCACCCGAGCCACCAGTAATGATAACGACCTTGCCGTGCATGTCGAACATCTTGAAGACGCTGTCCGGCAGCGTGGGGTTAGGCCAGCGGATACTCTTCTGTACAGAACCCATTTTGTGAGGTATATTGAACGTCAGAGTTAAGCAGGAATTTGATACAATGCGTGCTCAAAGAGAAACAGAATTAAAAGTATTGGCCTTCAGGAGTGTGATATCTCTTGACATCCATCTGGTCTCAGTAAGATATTTTATACCCTCCATCTTTCCCCAAGGTTCACGGCAACGGCTACCAGGACTGTGAAGTCCATCGCGGACTCTGAATCCATATCTCCCACTTCGCATGTCACTGTCCGTCACCCCGTACCCATGACCCACGCGAGGAAACTCTGTAGCATAGTCAGGATGGCATTTCCCATATCATGCGAGACCGGACATGGTAGTCCGCTGGAAACGGCCCCGCTTGCCCGCTCTATCTCTAAGCTCGATTCGGCCATAGACACGAGTCAAGCCCCACGCCTGTTCTCGGCACCGAAAAAGGCTCAAATAGCTCTACTAGTAATGCTTTAGCCGGTTTACCCCCGCATGCTGCCACCAGTTAAACTTTCTGGGGTAGTCCTAGCCCCGGTCACGGGATATGACCAACCCTGAGCCTGCCGTATCAGCGACCTTGGATGGAGATGGGGCCATCCCTAGACAATGTCTTGGTCAATGATGTAGCCTCCATTCGTTTATTTATATACCCGTAAATCGGACTAGTTCGCGCACGCAGTATATGAACCCGACCCTTGTCTGGCTTCGCATCACAACTATTAGGCCATCATGAAGGACCAAGATATTGTTGGAGAGGCGCTCGCTGCCGTCCTCCCCCAGCATGGCAAGCCCTGGTTCAGGGTACCCCATCTTCTGAAGCTCAATCTCATCCTGCTGGTTCCATTGTTATCATCGGCTGTTGCAGGATACGATGGTACGTGCCAGATTGCTCTCTTGGTGGTGTAAGGCAACTAATTCAGGGGGTTGCAGGTTCGCTGATGAACGGATTACAATCTATCCCTGAATGGAAAAGATATTTCGGAAACCCAAGTGGCTCTACTCTGGGTGTTGTGAATGCAGCCCAATCCATTGGAAGCGTGGTGTCCTTGCCGGTCGTCGGATGGTTTTCTGACCGATTAGGCCGACGCTTGACACTGTTGTTGGGTGCATTAACCATCGTGGTCGCATCTGCAATTCAGGCTGCCTCTGTTAACTATGGCATGTTCGTTTTTTCACGAGTCCTCGTCGGTGTGGGATCTATGCTTGTTGTTCAACCTGCACCCATGCTCATCACGGAGTTGGCATATCCCACCCATCGTGGAAAGTATACTAGGTATGTCATTCTAAAAGAAGAACAAAAGATTGATGCATCGTGGACTGACACGGATGCCTCCATCAATAGTGCCTTTTGGACAATGTATTACTTGGGTGCCATCCTGGCCTCGTGGACATGTTACGGGACACAGAGAAATATGACAGACGACTGGACATGGAGGATACCATCTATCATCCAGGCAGGGTTCCCCATTGTCCAAATATTGTTCTGGTGGTGTGTACCGGAATCACCAAGGTATGGCTCTCGTGGCTGTTACAGTAGCCCTCTACTGGTCTAGTCATCCTAGGTGGAATAAGGAGCGCTGGTTCTAACAATCACGTCAGATGGCTCATTGCGAACGATCGACGTGAAGAGGCAGAGGTATTACTCGCCCGTTTCCACACTGATGGAGACGCCGGTCACCCTTTGATTCAATTCGAAATGTCAGAGATCATTCATACTCTGTCGATGGAGGCTCGAGCATCTCAGGTACCATGGTCGACTCTGGTTAAGACGCCTGGAAATAGAAAGAGAACATTCATTGCGATCTGCGTCGGAGCCTTCGCTCAGTGGAATGTAAGTTAATCCGTTATCTCCTGCCATCTTAACCCGACCCACACTAACCACGGTTTCCTTGCATAGGGTGTC
This sequence comes from Aspergillus pseudotamarii, assembly GCF_009193445.1. Lineage (NCBI taxonomy): Eukaryota > Fungi > Ascomycota > Eurotiomycetes > Eurotiales > Aspergillaceae > Aspergillus > Aspergillus pseudotamarii. The sequence goes on along the minus strand of NW_022475144.1, from coordinate 18,995 downwards.
GCTGTCGTATCGTATTATCTCACTCTCGTCCTCGACACCGTCGGAATAACCGATTCCGACACACAAACCCTGATCAACGGTCTGCTACAAGTCTTCAACTTCATCGCAGCAGGAAGTGCAGCCTTGTTAGTAGATCGGCTTGGTCGACGAACGTTGTTCCTTTGGTCTGCCGCGGGAATGCTAATCTCATTTGTGATATGGACCGCCTGCTCTGCTGTCTTCGACACTAGCCAAGCCGCCCCGCTCGGCAATACTGTGATTGCCTTTGTGTTCATCTTTTATTTCCATTACGACATCGCATACACCCCTCTTCTGTTGGGTTATCCTACTGAGATCTTCCCTTACTCAATCCGAAGCAAGGGCGTGACGACAACACTGTTGTCCGTGTACTCCTCGCTGGTTATCCTTGCGTTCGTCAACCCAATTGCGCTGGAGAACATCGGGTGGCATTATTATATCTTCTTTTGCTGCTTTGATCTCCTCGTTCTTGCTGTGACTTTCTTCATGTTCCCCGAGACAAAGGGTCACTCCCTTGAGGAAATTGCGCAGATTTTCGACGGACCATCGGCGGGAACGGGTGAGCTTGAGGTCGGCAAGAAGGATTATGACGAGACCATCACACGGGAACACGCCGAATATGCTGGCTAGCGGCCTGTCACTCCCACGGGTTAACTCGTTTGTCAACTGGCGGTAAACCCAGTCTCAGGACTCAAGCAATCGGTAATGGGCGTTCGTCGTTTTATTTTGATAGCGGTGTATTTTCTTTTCTTTATATGTAAACAATTTGTCGGGCTAAGGTCAAGATAGAGAATAGAAACATCTCTCCACTACTACAGACATTTACTTACTCCACGTCCGAGTTTTTAACAGGCGTATACGTACGATTTCTTCGAATCTTCTACGTACGGGCGGGGTTAGCCAAGCAACACCACCTTTTTTGTGACTTGACAAAGAGTCGCATTAGATGGAGATTATTCCATCGTCTGGCAACTCCTGCGATGGGTATACATCAACCCCCGCTCGGTAAAAGCAGACTTGCTGGAGTGCTCCTGCTGTGATATTGATATTCTTCCACCAGGACACAGACCTCTCCATGTCTTTCGCGAGGAGAATAAGCTGCAACCAAGTTTAGCGTCGAATTAGCGCTCCCTTAGAGACTAAGCAGCTCCGCCGCCCCTTAGGCTGTGAATAAACCTTTGTTGTAATATTTCAGACGGTCAATACTTTGGGTCTTGATTTGCAGATCGGTAGCATGACTTGGCTTCCGAGTGGTCCAGTGGGACAACTTAAGCTATTAAACTGTTGCAAATATGTTTGAAGGAAGCTACCACATATGCAAGCTTTATATATGCGTTGGTCGCTACGGCAAATAAGCTTCTCGCGCTGCCAACCACCATAAATTAATTAAATTCGTCGACCTCCAGCTGTGACTGACGTAAAGAAGCTTGATATTATCATGGCATAAGTTTTGGTCTTAAGTTTGAATTACTGACGCCATGAAAGCGGGCTTATCTGACAGAACGTTTGACCTCTAAGAGGAGATATGCACATTCGCGATAAGGGACTGTCGATCAGCATTCACATGAGGTATCACGGGAGATAGCGGACTCGGAGATACCACAAGTACCGACAGACATATATTTATTCACGAGCCATCCTCAGCCGGTTCCGTACATAGAACAAACAACTAAACGCATCTAACAGCTATAAAGCCTACGAAGGCATTTTCTGTAGCTGTTCCAGTCTAGTTGCCTCCAGTGCATCGACGATATAACCGCAATGGATGTCAGAGAACCACCAGTCATCGACTTCGCGCGTTAGTTTCCCAAGCATAGCCTTACGGTTATATACTCATCTGGATCGCAGCATTCTATGGCCCAGAGGGCACCGCAAAGGAACAGCTAGTAAATGAATTGCGGCAAGCCTGCATGGAGTTTGGTTTCTTCCAACTCATCAATCATGCCATTCCAGCGAGTCTGCAGGAATCTGTGCTTCAGCAGAGCCAAGAGTTCTTTGAGCTTCCAACACCAACAAAAGAAAAATATAGCAAAGGTATAGACAACCCATGAACATAGGAAATCACAGTTGCAGTCACCCATGGAAGCATAAACTAAACTCATACATATAAATCCTGTAGATCTTGGGGGCGATAATCGCGGATACGAATGCCTTCGGGCGCAGAACTTCGAGAAGCGAGGCAAAGGTGACCTCAAGGAAGGCTTCTACTTAGGGAAAGATCTTCCACTTGATGATCCACAGGTGGTGGCGAGGAAGTTTGGCCATGGACCTAACAAGTACCCTACGGAAGTTAGCGAGCCAGCTAAATTCCGAACTGTCATGGATGAGTATCACGACGCGATGACCTCACTGGCGATGGGGATTCTGAAAATGTTAGCACGCACTCTGGGATTAGAGGAAACTGTTTTCGACGCGTTCTGCGTCCATCCAATTGCTATCCTTCGGCTCCTGCACTATCCACCACAGGATCCTGACAGCTCGGATATCGAAAGAGGTCAGCATTACTTCCCATTTCTCCTGATTGGTCCTGACTTCAGTCGGTATAGGAGTTGGTGCTCATACTGACTTTGGCGCGATCACCATTCTTCTCCAAGACACAACGGGTGGCTTGCAGGTTTGGAACAACCTCTCGTCGGAATGGGTAGATGTGACACCTGTGCCGGGCGCCTATGTCGTGAACCTAGGGAATCTGATGATGCGATGGACAAATGATCGCTATCTATCTAACCTTCATCGGGTAATCAACAGGAGCGGCAAGGAGCGCTTTAGTGTTCCATTTTTTCTTTCTGGTAATCCGGACTACGTCGTCGAGTGTCTCCCGACCTGCATCGGGGAGGGGCCTAAATACCCTCCCATCACTGTGGCTAAATGGATAGCTGGGCGATACGCGGATACATATGGTATATCGAACGACGAGGGAATTGCCGAACTGCGAGAAGTGCCTTCATGAGAGGTATACTGTCGGAAGAATGAGGACGCGCAGACCCACCACACAATTGATGGGCAACAAACAATGGCTCTGTGAGCTTATACATTGGTCTATCGTGGAGTGTGTAGAATCGCTGCTGGTTGATTATTACGATTAATAAACGGGAAATTGATCTGCCTAACCTGGAATGGATCTGTAAATCTGATGTGACCTTCATGATGTTATATGCGCTTTATCACGTAGACTTGTCATCATTTCTCATGTCAATCTTTATTGTTCCCCTTCTCATGATCAATAATATTAAAATCTCCAAACCTCTACAACCTCATGTTCTGGAAGTTGGAAGCCATCGCTCTTAAAAGCATCGTCACAGGCCTGCACGTCAGCGGGCTCATGGTCAGTCCTTTCGGTGGTGTGATGAAATTGGACAATAAGACTCGTCTCCTGTAGCAACTCCTTGCATACATCAACCGTTGGATCTAGGAGAGAAGGTGTCCAAAGGCGGCCCCAGACGATGCGGAAGAAAAGCGAGGGATACTCATGGTGGCCGGCGTGATATTGCATTAGATCATAAAGGAGGCCAAAGCAAAGGCCTGTCTCTTTGATTGGCAATGACTGGGACAATTGCCCGTCATTGAGGCAACCAGAGCGAAGCGCTGGTTGGCAAGGTTGCTGAGTTATAAATTCTTTTGATATAGTTGTCCAGCCATTGCCAATCCCGTTGAGATTGAAAACACAGACCTGAAGTGTCTTTCAAGCAGGGGATTGAAAGAGTTCAGAATTTCTAGTGAGTAGGGACTGGTCATATCGAGATCCAGGAGAGTAATCTCTAATAGCTCTGGCGCGAGCAACACGGCCTGTACCGGAGTGCTTGGTATATCTTGTCTTCAGTTATCTGTCCATATATCGGATATTGAAGAGGGTGCAATAGAACAGGGGTGACTTGTCTACTTTCCACATTCGTGAGGTACTCAGTTGACAGCAATGACTACTGAGGTGGTCAGCTGACCATCGAGGCTTAGCAGCAATTATTGCTGAACTCATCATATCCGTTTCCCTACTTGAGCCGCTTCTCATAATATACGTTCAATATGATGAAGTCAGAAATATTTGGTGGCTAGGGAATCTTACAGGATGTATAATTAGAGGAGCTGTGGATCTAACAACTACTTGAAAATCTAAGGCACATACATTCGGCTAATATAGGCTAGAACAGGAATGGCAAACACCATGCGGACCACAGCGCCTCTTTATGTTCTCGGCTAGTTTGATCAAGTGATTTATATACTTTCCTACTGCCCCGACAGACTTCACCGACAGGAAAACAGAAACAAAGAAGCGGGATTAGCAGTAACGTAAAGATCGACAGCTCAGCCATGATGCCGAGCAGCGGCGGTGGATTTATGTAGGATGCCTTATAAAGGCGACGGTATAAATATTTCCAGATCCTCGCCAGTGACACCCGCTCACGTGGCCAATGTACTTTTCTCGCGTCACGACTCGTTCTGGATTCGTTCTCGACACCCGCGACGAATCATCACGCACGATCCCCTCCGTCCCAAGATCTCCCGGCTGAGTTGTCCTCCAATCTCAGCATGCCCAGACCACTTTCCAAGCCATTAGCGCCCCCGGCACCAAGGCTCCGTGGTCGAGCTCCGTTGGGGATTCGCAACGATCAATGAAATCGGCCAAGATACTAATGTTTGGCTCCCAATAATATGTCAGGAGCGCAAGGATAACCCCTCACTACCTTGCCTCTCCCGCAGCTAGAGCTGTGCTATAAGTGGTTCTCCCGATATCCCTAGAAACTATCTGAATTGAAACGCCCTTCTCTTTGATCGTCCTCTTTCCTCTTCAGCCACATCCGCTCCTATTCATCCCCTCCCAGTCGAGCATTTCCAGTGAGGCCCAGGGCAAAAACTTCCCCTCTCTTTTCATCTACTCTTTTGAATGGGCATTGAAACGTCTCCACCCGATGTCGAGGAATCGACGGAGCCTCCTATATGTCCTTATCAAAAGGAATCTAAGTCGCAACCAAATAATCACCCCAGTGATGTAAAGCAGGATCCCCAGGCCGAAAACCGGACACAGGAGCAGAATCCGACAGCATTGAAATCCGCGTCGAATAACTCTACTCGCCAAGATGATTGTCGTAGTTTGTTACAGTATGCTCACACAGTCGAGCCAGAACAACTGGCTGTCCTTCTGGACGTTGATGCTCGGTAGGCTCCCTGTGTATTTAAAAAGGATATCAAGCCACTTACTAACTGGGCATAAGCCATGGCCTTTCCAGTACCGACTCGGCCGCTCGCCTACAGCGAGATGGGCCCAACAGGGTCCGAGAAATGGAGGGTCTATCCATATGGAAAATACTGCTGAGGCAAGTTTCCAACAGTTTGACCTTAGTATGATGCCCGCCTATACACCTATTATTTTCTGCATCTCCGATGTAGGACACACGTTTTTCATTCTCCTAACTACATAACATAGGTTCTTCTGATTACCATGGCGATATCATTTGGTATCGATGACTACATTGAAGGAGGAGTTATAACCGCAGTCATCCTCCTCAATATTGTTGTCGGGTATGCTTGTTTCTCTCTCTCCCCTCATGTGAATCTATAGTACTATTGATGTTGCGAATTGCAACTCGCTGATTGCTGGAGCTAATATTTGTTCATCTAGATTCGTACAAGACTACCGCGCAGAAAAGACAATTATGTCTCTGCAAAGACTATCCGCACCTGTATGCAAGGTTCTGCGCGATGGCCGGGTTTCCTCTGTAAAGGCCGAGTCTCTGGTAGTTGGCGATATCGTGCAACTAGCGGTGGGCGATATCGTCCCTGCGGACATGAGACTATTCGATGGTATGAATGTCTCAGTGGACGAGGCATTGTTGACTGGGGAATCCCTGCCGGTTACCAAAACACCACATATCACGCTGACCTCCCAAGATGTACCCCTTGGTGACAGAACAAACATGGCATATTCTGGGTGCAGCACCACACAGGGTCGAGCCACAGGAGTCGTTACTGCTACAGGAATGAAGACGGAGGTCGGAAAAATAGCTCAGCTACTCCAAGACAAACGAGATCAGGGCAGTGCCAACCCGTTTGTTCGGGCGTTTCGGAATGTAAAGTCTACCACCAAAAACATTCTAGGACTCGTTGGGACACCATTACAGGTGAAGCTGAGCAAATTTGCCCTTCTGCTTTTTGGCCTGGCGGTGCTTCTGGCTATCATTGTCTTCTCCGTTAATAAGTTTGACATCCAGGGAGAAGTGTTAATCTACGGGATATGTGTTGCAGTGGCGGTTGTACCTGAGTCCTTGATAGCAGTGCTTACCATCACCGTGGCAGTGGGTACAAAGGCAATGGCTAAGGGAAATGTCATTGTGCGTAAGCTACAATGCCTTGAGGCTGTTGGCGGAGTGACTAATATATGCTCTGATAAAACTGGCACCCTCACACAAGGCAAAATGATTGCAAGAACCGCGTGGATTCCACGTGCTGGCACGCTTACAGTCAGCCAAACAACCAACCCGTATGACCCAACAAGCGGGTCTGTTCAAATTGACGAAGTGGACTGGAAGCCGCACGGAATGCAGGGTAACAAAGCACTAACTACCTTTTTAAATACCATTTCACTATGCAACCTTTCGACTGTGCAAAAGGAACAGCAGTCAACACCACCAGAAAAGGAGCCTGGCCATGGTGCACAAGTGAGATGGACCGCAGTCGGAGAGCCTACTGAAATTGCTCTTCACGTCCTCGCAATGCGCTTTGGCCTCGGAAAGACAAGAATACTGCAAGACAACAATCTACAACTTCATACTGAATACCCATTTGACTCTTCAATCAAGCGGATGACGGTAGTTTACCGTAGTCCTGAAATGGGCTTGAACGAGGTATATACCAAAGGGGCTCCAGAGACAGTTATTCCTAGATTGAATAGCGGCGAGATAGAGAAGTGTTCAATCCAAGACACGGCAGATAGAATGGCTGGAGAGGGGTTGCGCGTTCTTTGTGTCGCTTACAAAAGAGTTCGTATTGATAATGACCTTGAAGTCTCCTCGCGAAGCACAGCTGAATCAAATCTAAGCTTCGGCGGGCTCGTGGGACTATATGATCCTCCTCGTATTGAGACTGCTGCAGCAGTGCGGAGATGCCAAATGGCAGGTATCGGGGTACACATGTTGACCGGTGATCATATTCGGACAGCAACAGCCATTGCATCAGAAGTTGGCATACTGGACCCCCTTATCGGAGCGAAATCCAGCAGATTGGTGATGGCAGCAGAGGACTTTGACCGACTTTCCGACATTGACATCGATGCCATCGAGCAGCTACCGCTCGTCATCGCGCGATGCAGTCCAACTACAAAGGTCCGAATGGTGGAGGCAATGCATCGGCGTAACGCGTTCTGCGTTATGACCGGTGATGGAGTGAATGATTCGCCGGCTTTAAAACGCGCGGATGTGGGTATAGCAATGGGGAAGAACGGAAGTGACGTGGCTAAGGAAGCTGCTGATATGGTTTTGACCGATGATAACTTCTCGTCCATTGTAAAAGCCGTCGAAGAGGGAAGAAGACTATTTGATAATATTCAAAAGGTACACGATCCTGTTCTGAAAGAGCTTCTGTGGCTTTCGCTAACCTTCTTCACAGTTCCTTATGCACCTACTCATCTCAAATATCGCACAGGTCGTCCTACTACTCGTCGCCCTGGCATTCAAAGATGCAGAGGGGAACTCCATATTCCCCCTCTCTCCGCTAGAGATTCTGTGGGCTAACCTAGTTACATCTTCGTTTCTCGCGATAGGCCTGGGGCTCGAAGAGGCCCAGCCCGATATCATGTATCGCCCCCCGCATGACCTGAAAGTAGGGGTGTTCACCCGGGAACTCATCACTGACAAAATGATATATGGAACATGTATGGGCTCACTGTGTCTTGTGGCTTTTGTATGTGTTATCTATGGAAAAGGCGAGGGAACCTCTTCTATGGGGCACGATTGTAACGAAGCATGGAATGAAAGCTGTGGGGTTGTTTTCCGGGCACGAGCGACAACATATGCAACTTTGACCTTTTTACTTCTGGTTACTGCCTGGGAGGTAAAGCACTTTACACGATCCCTATTCAACCTTGATCCGGGCAGATATCCCGGCAGGTTGTCTGTTTTCCATTCCATCTGGCGCAACCGATTTTTATTCTGGGCCGTGGTGGCTGGGTTCGTGATCGCTTTTCCGGTGATCTACTTACCAGCCGTCAATCGGATTGTTTTTAAGCATCAAGCAATCGATTGGGAATGGGGCGTTGTATTCGGCTGTGTCGTGGTCTACCTAGCGATGGTGGAGACCTGGAAGGCGACGAAGCGAGCCTTCGGTATCGGCAGCGGCAAGAATGCCACTCTGACTCTGGAAGATGCTGAGACGAGGGCTGGCCTTGCATCACCCGTGCTGACACTAAGTGCCAACGCCAGTGTTGATGCCAGCGTAGAGATGAAGTAGTTGTGGAAGGATCCCCATCGGGGAAGAGAATCAAGGTGGAGGCTGCCCTATGTTCAACCATAGGCAAACTGCGGATTTTGTTCTCCACATCTTGAGGCTTATTGAGGTGTTCAACACGCCTCTCCTGTACTTTCTTTCCCACGTCCTGGTTTCTTTGTGTTTTCTCGATTGAATCGCGCCCCTATGATTTATGCCGAACCCTAGTACAGTCGCTCATTAATATCCGCATGTTGCTGTTTGTGCGACCAGAATGGAAACACTTGCTCTGCTGCCATTACAAAGCAATAGGAACCGTATCTTACTTGCCTCGGCGTCCGATTACTGCGCGGAAATCGGACGCTAATGGGAGGGGCCAGAACCTTAGGCCACCGATCACGATGATCATAGGAGAAAAGTTTCCATGAGTCCCGCGCATCCCAGAGGCCCTAGACAAATAATGTAGATCGATCTGGGGGAACCATGGAACAAGGTCTGACAGCGATCGGAGTTTCTTCGCCTTAGTAAAAACTGTCCGACACGCCCGAGCATGTAGGGAGGAGACATATACGACCTCAACCGATGGTATCCTGCAGCTCTAGTGGGGTCAATTGAATCCTGCATAAGCGCTGACACGAGAAACAGACCCAATCTCACCCCTCACACCATTCTTTTCTATCCCTCCCTCCCTCTCTCCAATTCCTCCCAATTCCTGCAAACCCACCAACCCTCCAACACCACCAATCCACCCAAAATGCGCATCCTCTGCCTCCACGGCCGAGGCACCAGCGCCCAAATCTTCAAATCCCAAACCAGTCCGTAACCCCAAGTCCCTCCCAAGAATAACATAAGAATAAAATTCAAATAAAATACAGCCTCCTTCCGCACCCGCCTCCAAGACCTCCCCATAACCTTCGACTTCATCGACGCCCCCTACCCCACCACCCCAGCCTCAGGAATTGACCTCTTCTACGACCCTCCTTACTACACCTTCTGGCCCGATGACTCCCCCACCTCCCTCCAACAAGCCAGAACCTGGCTCCTAGCCTACATCGCCCAAAACGGCCCCTACGACGCCGTCCTCGGCTTCTCCCAAGGCTGCACCCTAGCAGCCCTAACCCTCCTCCTCCACGCCCACGAATCCCCATATACACCCCCACCTTTCAAAGCAGCCATCTTCATCTGCGGCGGTGCACCACTACCCCTCCTCGAGGAACTGGGGTATACCATCACCCCCGAGATGAAATCCCGGGATACAGAGTCTAGGAAGAAATTATCGATCCAGGCTGATTCGGCTGCTATTCTGGCGCAGGGCGCGGAGAGGTGGAGCGGTAGTGGGGATGGTGGGGAGGGGATTGATGAGGAGGGGATTCGGGGAGAGATTGAGCGGTGTGGGATTGGGAAGGTGAAGATTGGGGTTCCGACCGTGCATGTTTATGGACGAAAGGATCCGAGGTTTTCGGCTGGAGTGCAGTTGTCGGGGGTTTGTGAGGGGGGTATTAGGAGGTGTTTTGATCATGGGGGTGGGCATGATATTCCCAGGTCGTCGGGGGTTAGTGAGAGGTTGGCGGAGCTAGTGAGGTGGGCTTTGAAGGAGGGGGGTGTTGTTTAGGTTTACTCTTTTTGGGATTTCGGGTTGCGGATAGATGGTTAGATATATTACTATTTTTATATATGAGGTTTCCAGAGAATTATGGCCATGGGTGGTAGATGTACAGCTTTTGTAGAATGTAGTGGGTCAGTTGACGAGGTATATATGATTTTCTCGGGGGTGAGTCCTTGGAGAATTCCTCGTGTGGTTTGTCATGTGAGTCACTGGGGAGTGATATGTTTCAGAGGAAAAAGTAGAGATAGTGGAGGCTGATGGGCCTTATCAATATATTGAAATAAATAGTATATAGAAAGAAGTATTGGGGATTGACTGGGAACAGAGGTTAGGCGTGTTTATATAATGAGAACTGGTCACCACTTAACCAATGGCGCAGCTGACTACTTCTCCAAGTAGGTCTTCCATTTTAGCAGCTATAGATAGTGAAAAGTCAATAAGGAGAAATAGACTGATCTCCACGAATCCGTGAAGGCCACGGTAGAGCCAGTTAACAGGAACGAAAGTATAAGATACAAGAAACCGACAAGCAGCAAATGTCTAGTTGTCATCAAACATTAACAGCCGTCGATCAAGATCCTCCATGCTCGACGCATCGGACGATATAGGCTTGCATAAGCGCTTCTCTATTCCCTTTTCCGCCGAACTATTCAACCAACTCAGGTACGATTGCCAAAAGACAGCGAAGATAGACGTAGCAACCGAGCGAGACTGAGGTTGTATATAGGTAAAATTGAACGCCGTGACCAAGGGCCAGTATAGAAAGCTCCTTGGTATACTGGTAGGCACTGTATCCTTTACACGTTCAATGGCACCCATGACTCCATCTCCGGAGAGGATCCCGTGAAATGCAAAAAAGTACACATTGAATAACGGAGTATAAAAAAGCTGATTGGCAGCCACCTTCGCACAGAGGGATAGAGATGGAGAATAACTGTAGTTGAACCGTCGCCCTAGAAATAGGAACCATTCACGACTGGGAATAGCAATTACGAGGCCGACGACGATACTTCTTAGAGAGCGGCGGGGGTCGAAATCATCATCGCCGATCATCTGTGCGGAGAAATCGCCAATGCAATATATTAATGGTGTGAGGCATAATTGGGTGAGGTATGGTCTGCGGCTTTGCGAGTGGGAATACCAGTCGAGGAGTGCTAGAGCTGGTTTCCATGGTCTTTTCGGTCTCGACTTTCCGTTAGGTTCTTGATTCGGATGTTTTGGCCTTGTACAGAAGGTCACAGTTTGTGTGCGGTTCAAGCAACCCAGCCGTTGATCGCATTTGTAGCGTGCCAACTGAACATGTCGACACTGTCTAGCTTGAGTATGAGATCCCGAGTGCCAACGGGGACGCAGGGATTGGACAACACGCATAGTTTGTGATAAAGAGCACGAAGGGTCGCTTTAGCAGCACGAAAAAAAATCATTTAACTGCCTTCCAGAAAGTTGAAAGATGTGAACAACTTTTGCACCTTCTCTCCTGTTAAAAACGGCCGCATATTGGATGTCCGGACTATCATAGTGCGGCACTTCAAAGTTCCGATATATTGTTGTGTCGGAACTCTCAATACCAGAACACATTAGCAACCGAGTACGTCCAGTATCGAACATGAGTAAATCGCATAAATATTGATTAAATCTGCTCTCTTCCAATAGAATCGTCGATTCCCCTTCTAAAGCATACCCATAATGACAATCGGTGCCGTGGCCCATAACCTAGAACATCATTAAAAGGTCCCCAACCGTACGTAGCCTTTGTTAGCGTTGAGACCAACTTATAATGGTAACGTTCTTCTTTGCTATACAGGCCTATAGAGCCCCACTATATGAGTTACCTCATCGATATCTTCAGATCCATCAATTTTATATTCAGTTGAGTCAACAATTAAGCAATGGTAGGTATATGTCGCACAAAACACAGGTCATTGGTGCCTGAGGCGTTTAACCACCTAATTCAGGTTGCAAGATGGAAAACATCCTGCGATATAGAACAAACACCGCACCTCCAACATCTTATCCTTTTTTCGAAGCGTTTAATGATTCAATTGAATCTACGTCTATAATAAATTCCGTCTCTCATAGTGTCTACATTTAAATAGACCACCGCAACCAGAAAAGAATAAATTACATAATTTTTGCGGCAAGACCCGCTCACTAGCGCTCACTCCACAAAGCTGTGCAGTCAAGGTAGCGGAGATTCTATCATAAATTGCACCCTCCGGATATGCAAGGGACCGAAGTCACAAGTCCAAAATTATGGGAACCCAGAGCTCTCAGCGACAAACTCAAGCCCGAGGTCGAGCTATCTGCCGTACATGCAAAAGTTGCCGTCAGAAAAAGGTGCGATATGACAGCATCCTTCACCTGATCTCGCCCTGTGGAGAAAATCAGGTTCGGAGGTGATACTTTACCAGCAGTATCTGACATTGGTTACAAGGTAAAATGTGATAGCCAACATCCAAAGTGCGGCACGTGTCGTAGGAAAAATCAAGACTGCGAATATCCGAGGGATGGAAGAAAAACAGCCGTGCGAGCCAAAAAGGAAGACATAAAATCGCTCGAAGAACAAGTTGAAGAACTGAAGGGTCAGATTCGCCGACGGGTCACAGTAGAAAACGCTGCGAGCACGGATAACTTGCATCCGTATGAGACCTCAGCTCATTCCGACTCCGGGTCTAGGTGTTCTAGGGGCTGCCCAAATGAACCCAGTGAGCTGCCAAATGGTCGAAATACAACATGCGGTCCACCGATAGCTGAACAGCTATGGCCTGCCTCACTGGGTCCTGCAGAGTGCGATCAAACCTTGCAGGACCAACTTACCTGTCAGAATAACGGGGAAAAGACATGCGCTGATCCAGATCCTTTGGGGGGCCGTCAAATACAAGTCTATGGGGCTACAAGTCTGCTACCTGGGTTCCTGGAAGCTCCTTCGTCCGATTGCCAGTCCAAAGAAAATAACGAAGACGCATTCTTGAGAAACATTACCCAAGATCGACTCGTTGCCTTCTCGGCAATTGTTAGACCGAAGGAGACTATAATCTACTCCACACCCAGTATAGCAGTGAATATCGATTTTGACGGCGTTCCCGTAGACATGGCAATGCATCTGCTGGAGTTGCATTGGAACAGGCTACATTTGATGTATCTTTTGACATATCGCCCGCTAACTATGGACAGCCTCTTCAATAACGGACCTTATATAAACAAGCTGTTTTAGACGCTATCTATTTACAAAGCAGTCTATACAGTGATCGAGTACCTTTGCGCTCAGAGCCTGATGACGCGCAAACGATGGGCATGGCGTTCTACGACCGGTTCAAAGCCCTACTCATCCACTACATTGACCAGCCCAGTCTACCCACCGTCATCGCACTACTGACTTGTGGTGCTTGCCTACTACAATACGGAAAACAAAGCGCTAGTTGGGCTTATTGCGGTATGGCATACAGGATGATAATTGACCTTGGGTATCACCGAGAGGATCCAAGGTCCTCTCAAAGTGGCGAAGATGCCAGACTCTCTGCCTTAGATAAGGAGGCCAGAAGGAGGGTCTACTGGGGAGCATATGCTAATGATAAATTCCAGTCCTTGTATCTGGGCCGACTCCCAGGGCTTCAGCAATCTCATGGCAATGTCCCCCGCGACTTCTTTGACTTTTACGAAGAATTGGAAGAATGGAAACCATACACCGACGCTCGAGCTCGACTCAATGACACCAGTATCCCGGTTTATCCAGGTCGGCCGTCATATGCTCTCAGCACGTTTCAGTGTTTGCTCCAGCTCTCGGTTATTACGGAGACAATCGTCAACACATTCTATTCGACTAAGGATGCTATGGCAACGGCGCATGACTTTTTACAACGCAAACAAACGGTCAACGCACAACTGGATCGTTGGAAAGAAACCCCTCCAGCGCATCTACTGTTTGACCCGAAAAGGGATGAAACACCTCTACCATACCAGATGACACTATAGTATGCCTTCTCATTATTTGATTAATTTCAGGACATCTAATGATCAAATCCTCAGCACAACATATTGGACCCTGGTCATTCTGACTGAGCAGCCGTTTCTCGCCCGTGGTCATTTCGAGTTCACCACAGTCCCGGAATTGCAAAACGAATCAAAGAGGAAGTGTATCGAAGCATCTCTCGAAATTCGAGACCTTATTGAAGCGTACAGAAAGACATTTTCGCTTAGACGCGCCCAATACGGTATTTCATACGCGATGTATAGCGCAGTTATTGTTCTGCTTCAGCACACTGACCAAGATTGTGATGAATACCCTGAAGCTATCCGATTCTTTTGGCTTGCATTGTTGGAATACCAGAATGGATGTGGCCATGGACTGAAAGGGCCACTCAGGCTGCTCAAATCACTGATGCGTCGGGTTGAAAAGGTAGGACAACGTATTGATATCGACCCGCCGGGTACTACCGGGTCACTGGCTTCCAATGGTGAGTAACGTTTCTAGGTTTCTTGAGGGGTCACACTAATAGCAATATAGACGTCCAGTTTGGAATCGACCCCATCCCGTTGATGGAGGGTTTCGGACAGGGGGAAGCTTGGATCAGATCCTGGCTCAACGTAGAGACCGACAATTTGTACTTTGCCGATGACACTATATTTGGCTTCTTCGCACAAGAATAATCACCGCAATTCCTGGTATACCATGGGCATACCATCGAGTGGCATCTATACACTCCGATCATCAGGATACCTGGGTGCTCATGTATTTGGTATCACGGCTCCTACGGCCTTTAAAGGGCTGGCTTAACCCTCTCAGGAGCAAGACGATCAGTAGAGATTCTAGCTAGAGCTTAACCAACCAGATGATGACATCGCTTTATGGGATTCGATCGCATTTAATAGCGACCATGAAACCATCGCTTTGACTTGCATTGCCAGGGAGCTATTACCGAGAAGATTGTGAGGCCGACAGTGGAAGTCCGCCAAAATATGAACTTCCAGGTCTGCGCCGATGCCTGGAGGTCGCTCGTGTCTTCCTTCCCTCCGGTCGCAAAATGACAGGCGGGGGGGATTCAAAGAACGGGGGCTTGGAATACCTTACGTAGACGAATACGCCTGGTTGCATATATTGCAATACAACGAAAGCACCCAGAGTGAACGAATGGGCGGGGATTCGTTCTGGTCTGTCGTTCGGACTCATTCCATATACATGTTGAACTGGGTCTCAAGAGATGCCGTCGTGAGTGACAGATTCACATTATGATTAGAAACTCCCAATCTCATAAGTTTTCTACTTTACATGGCCACCCTATAATATAGCGCGATATAACTCCGTTTATACTGAACTACAAGGCGACACTTCTGAATGATCAACAGGGTGGTTGGAGATCGATTTAGGGATGCGACAATACTAGTGTCTTCGAGGGTTGACGTGTCAGGTGCAGACTTTCACCCCAGCCAATGACCAGAAGAAGTGCGGAGTTAGTGTGTACACACAGCCACACAGCACTCGCTTTCCTGTTGCGCTAACACCCGCGATTGTAAGGAAAGAAAGGTGCTAGGGGATACATGCTCAGCATCTTCATTCTACAAGGCATCTCCATCGCCGGAGTCTTGCTCTCAGAGTATTAAGTATATCCTCCGGATCAAATCCGAATCATGCGTCTCCTCAAAACTACCAAGTCCGAAGTGGGCGCCTTCGAAATTGAGCTCTTCACGGATGACCAACTCCAATATCTGCCATATGCAATCCTGTCCCATACTTGGGGTCCAGATGAGGTTACTCTACAGAATATCAATGAGCCTGTCGTAAAGTCCTGGAAGGGTTACAAGAAGATTGAAGAATGCTGCTCGATGGCCCACGAGATGGGGTATGAATACGTTTGGATCGACACTTGCTGCATTGACAAGACAAGTAGCGCAGAGCTATCAGAGGCAATCAACTCCATGTTCGTCTGGTACCAAGAGGCTCGCGTATGCTATGCCTATCTCTACGACGTACCATCGACGCCGTTTGAAGAAAGCAGGTGGTTTACCAGAGGATGGACTCTGCAAGAGTTAATTGCGCCACAGGTGGTGATATTTTTTAACAGGGACTGGGAGCAGTTAGGTAATAAGACGAGCCTTGGGAGAAGAATATCTCAACGCACTCGTATACCTGAGAGTATTCTTTCGGGTGAGAAAGATCTTGATACGTGTAGTACCGCACAGAGAATGTCATGGGCAGCGGAGAGGCAGACAACTAGAGTTGAGGATCGTGCCTATTGTTTAATGGGGTTATTTGGTGTTAATATGCCGCTGATCTATGGGGAAAGAGAGAGTGCTTTTATTAGACTCCAGGAAGAAATTTTACGGATCTCGGAAGACCACAGCCTATTTGCTTGGAAGTCTTCGGATACTCGCGCTGGACTTCTTGCCACATCTCCTGCTGCCTTTATTGACTCCCACGATATTGTTCCACACGACATTGTCCCATGGGAGACATTTGATACACGCAGTAGCCCTTTGATTATAAGCGGCAAGGGCATTCATCTAGACCTTTGTCTCATAGGCTTAGAGCATGTCGGGCTGGGGCTGGCGGTTCTGCAATGCAAGAAAGTTGATGGCGAGTATACATCGGTCGGCATCTTTGTGCATGACCCCTCCTTGACACTGGAGC
The DNA here is from genome assembly GCF_009193445.1 of Aspergillus pseudotamarii. Taxonomy (NCBI): domain Eukaryota; kingdom Fungi; phylum Ascomycota; class Eurotiomycetes; order Eurotiales; family Aspergillaceae; genus Aspergillus; species Aspergillus pseudotamarii. The sequence continues at coordinate 2,334 of NW_022475144.1, read as the reverse complement.
GATTCAAGAGAGTTCATTGTGACGATTTCCGCCATCTTGATCTCAAAAGGTACAAGAGCTACCAATATCGTACGATAAGGATGTGTATCCAAGCTGGTCGCATGGCACGTTCCCAGAGGCCAAGGGACTCCGAACAATACAATATTTTTTCGCCGATCCGAATTTACCTTGAGTCCGAACCAATACGAATCACCAATTGGCATAGCTCCATGGCAGAGGTTTATCTATGGCTGTTGGTCGCCCGGGGCAGTCTTGAAGCAACCTTAAGCAAGGTTTCCAAGAACCGGACGCCACTAGCGTGGGCTGCTCAGCAAGGCCTTGAGGGATTTGTCCGTGTTCTGCTCAAGAGGGGTGCTGCCATTGAGCTGGGTGGGGAGATGATTGATACGCCCCTTTCCTTGGCATCTCGGAATGGGCATACTGCTATAGCCAAGCTGCTACTTGATAAGGGAGCCAACATTGAGGCAAGAGGTAGCACTGGTCAAACACCATTAATGGATGCTATTTGTGCTCAAGATATAGATATTGTCAATGTGATACTTAGCAGGAATCCTGACATTAACGCAAGTGATAGACACGGCGTCACACCATTAATCTATGCTATCAGAACTCAGGATATAGCTATTATCGATTTGATACTTAGCAAGAATCCGAACATTGAGGCAGGAGATAGCCGTGGTGACACACCATTAATCAATGCTATACGGACTGGAGATACAGCTACTATCAATGCGATACTTAACAGGAATCCTAACATGGAAGCAGGAAATATCGCAGGTCAAAGACCATTAATACATGCACTTGACGTTGGCAATCGAACTACCATTAAGATGCTGCTTGAGAAAGGTGCCGATATTGAGGCAAGAGATGCGTATGGCCGAACACCGCTGCTATATGCCATTACTCTGACGCCAGTACCATATGACAAGCCCTCTGAAATAGTGAATCTTGTTGATATGCTAATTCAACATGGTGCCGATATTAATGCAAGGACTAGATATGGTGAGACAGCACTGCAGTGGGCCACAAGTCGAGGATGCAAGGACATTGTCGATCTACTAAAAGAGAGAGACCCCATTACTAAAGCAAGACGTGAGACAGCCATGTCAAGGGTATCTAGGAAGTCGCACCAGGGCATTTTCAGGCTCTTTAAATCAGAGTCCTAGAGATGTGTTTCTCATCACCCCACCAAGGCCACGGTACCCTATGCCATTCTAGCCATTGCACTGAAAGACACATGAAACGGAACTCTCGGTGTTTGGCGCAAATGGCAATTTCCTAATATATCCTAGTTATAAGTGTATCTTTATTGTTACAAATAGATCTATTATCCAACATATCAGTGGGTCACTAACAATCGCATATTTCATGGCTTAGTCTACCTGTACCTTTAGCACAAACGGTAACAATTCACGACTATCCAATTTTGCTTATAAACCCTATATAAAACCTACATAAACAATGGTATACCAAAACCCTCAAACCAAAACAAAACCTACAAAGAACTCTTACTCTTCAATAAATGGGCATTAACCGGCGTCAACGCCTTGCCCTTCAACAAAAAGCCCTCAATATTCTCCATCGCCAACCTCTCAAACCCAATATGGGTATCGACAGTCCCACCGGCATTATGCGACATAGCCATAACCCGAGGATGCTTCACCAAGCGCGGATGCACATACGGCTCATTAGCATGAACATCCAACCCAGCCGCGGCCAAATGGCCCTCATCCAGCACCTGCACCAACGCCTCCTCATCCACCAACGACCCACGCGCGATATTAATAAATCTCGCCCCCTTCTTAAACTGCCTAAACCGCTCCAGCGTCAGCAAAGTCTTCCCAGCAAACGGCGTCGCAACGACAACACAGTCTGCATCGGCCAGCAACGATTCCAAATCCTTGTAATACGTCGCGCCGACCCTAGACTCCTGCTCGGCACTCTTCCGGAAGAGATCGTGGTAGGCGATCTTCATGCCGAAGGCGGCGTAGGCCTTCTGTGCGATCATGTATCCGATTTGGCCCAGACCGATGATGCCCAGAACGTGGTTGCGCGGGTTGCGCGCTGTAAGGGGTGAGTTCTTGTGGGCGTCGGCGAAGGCCTGTGGGTTGGCGGAGTAGGCAGCTTGGTGGGACCAGGCGAGGTTGCGGAACACTGACAAGATCAGGAAGATGGTCATGTCGGCCACGGATTCCGACGAGGCGGCGGCCCCATTGCAGTAGATTATTCCTGTAAGATTTTCAAACACAACCCAATTAGCTGGTTCGGTCTAGTCTACTGTATTTTTTTTCTCCACATGCGGGTGGGTTTTCTTTTTTTTTTCTTTTTTTTTTT
>NW_022475143.1:24197-50915 GCF_009193445.1 Aspergillus pseudotamarii | reverse complement strand
TTTTTTCTTTCTGCTTGTCTTGCGACTGCATGACCTACCGAGAGACATTGATCAGGTGCCTGCGGCGACACAATCGAGAGGCATCCTGTCCTCTTCCGCATGCTTTTCAGGCAACTAACGGATCGACGCTCTGGATAACGCGCCAGCCACATTCGATTGAGAACGCCCGGAAGAAAACGGGCTCTCGCCCCTCTGGGATAATTTACCCCATGAAGTCTAGCGCACTGTGCCAAGGTCTTCGAATGGCTTAGTGTTGCACGTTTGGACACTCTGGAGACTAGAGTCTAGCGTGTGGACCACAAGCAGTAGCGCTTAGTTGGTTGACCCGGGATGTACGAGGAAAATCCCCCGAGCCGCAGCACCTGCGCATTCCTGAGAACTCCAGGGTCGCCTCCTCGTCCCGTTTCGGGGCATCATCGATGATATGTTATGTCTGCGACGGAGTGAACGAGCGCCCAACAGATGAACGTGACCCGAGAAAGAGGACACATTGGACCGCATAGGTGCCGATACGGCCGAGATTTGCCTCGGAATTTGGAACCCACAAGGAACGTGTTGCATTGCCGGTGGGTCCTGCTAAGGAGCACGGTCGACGCAGCAACTTTAGGAGAACCAGGGGGAAGCCATGATGCCACCGTTGGTAGCATGAAACCATGGCTCTCCTGCGACAGAGACAAGAAAGGATGTCACGTTTCCAACGGTGACGGCGTACTGGACGAACCGTAGATTAAAGGTAACGTGCTTGTGTATTGCAAACAAATGGGTGAACTAGAACACATTCGTAGCAGCCATTGCCCTGCTTGAGGAGAACCGTTTCTGAATACTTTGGAGGTCCTTGGGGATGGTTCCTTGTGCTTTCGCACGTCTTCCTGGGTACCCAGAAGGAATTGACTACTACCCTTAAACAACTACTCATGTCGAACGTCACGGACAGGAAGGTCGCCGAACTTTCTGACATCCTTTTGAGGCCCCATCTGAAAATCCTCGTCACCTCTACGCAGCTCTCGTCGGTGGTCAACACGGGGTTGAATAGCCGTTGTTTGGCAGATGCACACGCGCCGATGATTGACCAGAGCAGGGACTCTCGTCACAGCAATTCCGAACGCAACTTCGTTGACCACATGGCCGTAGACGAATAACGGTTGTAGCGAGAGTCACCGCTGTTGTCAAACACCTTCCCTCTTAATGCCACGATAGTTCTCGGCCAAGCGTATCTCCAGCACTGGCATCCTCCAAGGTACATCTTCCATGGTACAACCTCTCGGGCACATCAGAGGTGAACGGGTTCAGACACTTCGGCAGATTTCCCATTCCCCAGGCGATGTCCACGATAGTAGCGAGTTACCCTGCATCTTTGTCCCACTATCCCATGACGGTCTAGGTTGTTTGATGTTGGGTGTGGTCAGGTTGGAAAGATACATACCTTCATTTGTCCTGCGTCGCGTCGCTACGGTAGTGGTGTGGATATGTGACGGTCGGCGAATTCGAATTCCTACATGGCCAAGTAGCACAATGTCGAGACTCCCCAGCGGAAACACATCGCAGCTGGGAGAAGGCCGACAAACGCCGAAAATCCAGCGGTCGAGGAGGTTTCCAGGGCGAGAGATCAGGAGAGAAACGAGAATGGGCCAGCCAGTCGAGAGCCTCCGCTTACCGCCTACCCTCTCTGGATTGATCGGAACTGGAAAAGGTTATTCTTCCGAGCCCGTCTCTCAAGAGGATTAGACAGCCTTCAACAGCTCGACTGAAGAGACAGGAAGAAGCAGAAGAAGAGGAAGAGGACGACCATATCAACTGTACAAGATCTCTGGCGGTTTATAGGTCAATAGGATTGCCTGTTGCGCAATTTCCCCGGAATCTTAAGGCTCACACTAGGAGAGCTGGACTTGAACTCCACTCAATTTTCTGTCGTATGGTAACCACTCACTCGAATATATATTTGCGTACGGTATCCGACAGAGGCAATGGGAGCTTACCGCACCACAAACGATCCTGAGGTTCAATTCGAGCAACCATGCTTGAAGAACTTAAAATCCTCACGGAAAGGTTGCTGAACTTTGGATATCCATCCATCGCTTTACCGACGTATTCGGACGGGTCGATGACGATTATGGCTTTTCAGCTGACGCCTTAGGGTTGACCTCCGAGCTACGACACGAAAACCCAATTTGCTTGGGTAAGGTTTCGTAAATCTGACATTCTTCTGCGTCTGGAATCGCTCCTCTGCTATGATGCCCGCCGATGAGATCAGCCGAGTGGAGGCATGCTGATCTCACTCAGCCATGCGTCACTCGTCTGGTGTAGTGAGGACCAAAATAGCACCGGTAGCGCTGGGGCCACCTTGATCGTCAGGGTCTGTTCAGTAGATAACGGGCATCACGAAGCTTAAGGACTTTTCCAGAGTCAAGAAGGGATCGATGGTTCACAAAATAATGTATTTTGTCAGGGCAAGACATCTGTCCGGGAACTAAGCAGTAACTTGATACGATTGTCGGTACAGAAGCTCCCGTGGGAGGCCAAAAGTGGAAAAGGAGAAAAAAAAGAAATGCTCCCACGCGGATTTGAACCGCGGACCTCATGATCACTAGTCATGCGCTCTACCAACTGAGCCATAGGAGCAGGTGAATATACTTCGGCGTTCTCTAAAAGGTTCTATTAAAGGAGGACAATACAAACTGTAGTTGAAATCCTGTATCTTCTCTCGCATGGTTATGGAGCCCCGGCCTCCGTGTTGATCCTTTTCCACATCGTGACCTTCTTATGAAAACCCTTGGTTTACAGACCCACTGGCAATCTACGGTGGTCAGGGAGATGAATGAACCCTATTATATGATGAAGAGCAAGAATGATCGCCTGTCTACCTGAAGCGGTTGGAATCGTCCCAATACATCATGAAGCTTAGTACTGGGGAAAATGACTATGCAGAACATGGAGGGAGCCTGGACACGGTTCTAGGTAAAACGCTCATCGGCTTCTCGCTTGCTAGGCCACCTGCGGCGGCTCTTAATGCTTAAAATACTCAAGGTACCCCTCGAACACCACCAAACCTCGACAAATAGATCAATGCTCTTGACGGACATGCCATTGATCACCCACCCGGAAGCCAGCTGGAAAAGGGTCGGACGGGTCCAAGACCATCTGCTTGAAGCCAGTGATCCAGGCACTGCCCTTGACCGTTGGCAAGACCGCATCATATTGACCGACCTTGGTGGTTCCTCGTATATGGCAGGTGAAAGTGGATCCGATAATACTCTGGTGGACGAAACTCTCCCCGACTTGGAGTTCGCCCCTGGCGTGCAAGACGGCCATTCTGGCCGAGCTTCCTGTGCCGCACGGGCACCGATCAAACCTTCCAGGAGAGACGACCACCGTATTCACGGCGACTCTCTTGTCACCCTCCTGGTGCAGTGGCTCGGTGAACTCAATTATTGTGACCTCCCTGATCTGGTCATTTTCCGGATGCACCGGTGTATAGGTGTTTCTCACGGCCTGTTTGATTCTCTCACCCAGTTCAATCAGCTTCGGACCATTCTCATTGGCGATTTTGAGACCGATGGACCGAGCGTCCACGATGGCATAATGCATCCCCCCCCAGGCAATATCAACATTCACGACTCCCAGTCCCGGCACATCCACCGGAAGATCCAACTTGTATACAAAGCTGGGCACATTATCAAAGGCGATGGCTTTGCATTTTCCATCTTCACAATCTGCTGTCACCCCAACCAGGCCCGACGGTGTGTCCAGGACCAACTTCGTCACAGGCTCCGTCATTTTCACCATGCCCGTGTCCAACAATACCGTCGCCGTGCAGATCGTATTCCCGCCGGACATGGGAGGATACTCATCGCTCTCCATAATGATAAACCCGGCGTCAGCGCGGGGATCGCAGGGCGGGAGGACGAGGTTCATACACATGGCCGGTCGGCCTCGTGGTTCGTTCATCAGGAGTTGTCGGACGTCGTCTGCTTCATTCTGGAAATAGAGGAGCTTTTCATACATCGTCTTGCAGTTCGGTGGATTTAGAACGCCACCGACAATGACATCGCCAATCTCACCGGCGCAATGGCAGCCCACAACCGATATGGTGCGATTGAGTCTCATCGTGTGTACGAGAACAAGGAATGTCTGGTAGTATGTGGGAAATTAACCTGCGCACCCAAGGTATCCATTTGCACGACTTTCCCCAGAATTTATATATTTTTTTCCCTCTATTCTTTGGTTCATAGATGTGGAGGCCCATGGCACCCACTCCGGGTTCCCAAACCGACTGCCCCTCGTCTACTATCAAGGCGAGCCGACTCCGGAATGCATCCCGTGGACGTGAGGGATATCGTTATCAGGGAAGCAAATGATAAGTCCCCGCCATTCCCCGCAGTCTCTCTCTCTCTCGCTCTCTCCCTCTCTCGCTTTTTTCTTTCCTTTTTCTTGAAACGAGGGACCCGCCGATCGGCTGGTTTACCGGTCTACCGGATGTCCCTGCCGACCTAATGGATTAACTAATCTTTCTTCACGATATCCGATTATTACCCCGCTGTTGATCCCCACCATCAGGTTCAATCGCCTCATCTCCTTCCGCAAGCTCCCCCTCCTTCTGAAACCTATAGATAGAAAGACATGGCCGCTCAACAGTCGCTACAGGGCAAAAATGCCATCGTGACCGGAGGGTCTCGCGGCATTGGCAAAGGCATCGCCTTTGAACTCGCCCGTCGTGGCGCCAATATTCTTCTGACATACAACAGCTCCCGTGAACAGGCCCAAGAGGTCGTGTCGCAGATACGGAGTGTCGGAGTAGACGCAATCGCCGTCGAAGGCAAAGCAGATGATATGTCCGCGCCCAAAACCATCGTCGAGGCAGCGGTTGAGCGATGGGGCTGCATTGACATTGTGATCAACAATGCCGGTGCTCGAGAAGACTACCCCGTCGAAGAAATGACATACGAGGTGTTTGATCGCCAAATCGCTGTGAACCTGCGCTTCCCAGTATTTCTCATTAAAGAGGCGACGCGTCATTTCGGAAAGACACCGCGCATTGTCAACCTTTCTAGTGTGTATGCGCGGGATGGGCAGCCGGGGTGCCTGGCATATGTGGCAAGTAAAGGCGCCATGGAGAGTCTCACGAGATCCTTGGCCAAAGAGTTGGGACATAAGTACAACGCAACCATTAACTGCGTGTGTCCCGGTCCGGTGAATACGGAGCTGTGGGCCTCGACCATTCAAGACCCCGAGGAGAAAGAGCAATGGGATCGAGTAATTCAGAGTACCCCCGCGGCGCCGAGGGTGGCCGAGGTGGATGATATTGCTCAGATTGTCGCCTTTCTCTCCGAAGAAGGGAGTCGATGGACCACGGGGAGCTTGATCAATGCCAACGGAGGGCTCATGTTTGTTTAAGAATGGACCGGGACGTGCCTGAACCGGGGCATGGATGTTTCAAAAGAGGCTAGCGTTGATGGGATGGTTCACGCCAGATAGTCTATAACGGGGATTAGTCCGGATGCGTCCCGATGGAACTGCAGTCTAGATACACTCTGCCGGCGTTGCATCACGTCGATAACGCACGCCTAGTGGCAATCGCATAGGCAAACCTTGGACATGTTGGCGATGCCGATGTTGGGGGAGACATGCGATGTTTAAAGTGCTAATTGTCGCTCTCTAGCTGGAATTCCCCTTTTCCCGAGGCGATTGTAGCGGTCCATCCGACGTCTCATTGATTGTTGCGTTATACCATCATATCGTAGTCTACATACAGTTCAATTACACTTGCCTGCTAGTACGCCATGATCTATGAAGACATGATTTCCGAGTCAGATTTAACGTCCAAGACCTCCCTCGTGATGAACCCCTGGGCGGTGAGTATATGGTCCACGATCCAGATGACCAAAGCATGAGAAGGGAGCGCAGTAGACCATACTCTGAAAGCTGGCGGATCTACGATCCTTCGGATACTTCCCTAACTATACCGCGGCATTGGTGTAGATGCCCCCGACGCTCAGAGTGAGTGCCGTAGCTCCCGTGTGCTTTGATGATCCGAAAGACAGTTCTCCAGGGAAAGATGAAAGCAGAAGCGGACAGGGTGAATCGCGAAGCTCGGAGCACTCTTAGCTGCGTGAGCAGTGCGCATACTTGTTGATACCCATAGAGAGATAACAGTGTGAATAGTTACCCAAACCTGCTACCGAGGCGTTGAAGTAATTCCCGTACGGACGTGCGGAAACGGGAAATGGCTCCTCTATCCCGCATACAACCCGCCATATCGTGGCTTCTCTACGGTCTGCGAAGTCAAACAGCAATGGCCCGGCCGATCGCCGTCCTGATGTTGCACGGCACCCCAGGACAGAGGCTTACCTGCCGCATCGGAATCCTCTTCGGGGGGATGGCACGCAGCGCTTATGGCAACACTGCAACTCCCGACCACGGGGATGTCCGGCTTCAGCTTGAAGGTGCTCACTGTGGTGAGTACGGCGAACATAAGAACGGCCACAGCGAGCGCCGTGATGATGGCGAGTGGGCTGTATCCGCAGGCCGTGATCACGCCACTATCACTCGCACTTGGGAAGTGGGTGTTGGGCCGTGTCAAGAGCTCGTTGTTCGGTTGGTAGATTTTTAGATTGATGAGGAAGATTGATTGCGAGATCAGCCAATGTATAACGGTACTACAGGCGAGGAGTGGGAGAGAGTATCTCCACGGAAGCTGTAACCAGTACGTTTCTCTCTGGGCTCCCCAGGGAAGGGTCACTCGAAGCGTGGTTTGCTGGTAGGCAAACATGCTCCACTCATAGGCGGATGCCATGCCCGTGAGCACGGCGTTGTACATGAAGTACAGTCCAGAGAGTAGCAGCTGAGGGAGGTTCGCCACAATCGATGTGGTCACAATGGACGCGGCCGTGCCTCCTCGGTACCCGGACGTGCTGACGATGGCATTTAGGCTAAGAGCACCAAACCCCATGGTGAAAGCGTTCTGCGCCCCGACGAGGTTGATACCCTTAAAGAGAAAAACGAGGCCGACAATAATGCTGGCCAGCCACCTAGAATTTTCCTCGTGAGTACAGTCTCGCCGCGGTCAACCATTACCGGAGCTATGGGTACCTACAAGAGGATGCATGCTCCCCAGCGCCTCACCGACGTTCCTTGATAACACCGCCCTAGCCACCCTTCGCCATGCTGCCACCGCTGTGCCTGTGCAGAACCAATGTCATCTGGGTCAGTGAAGATCATGTCGTCCATCTTGGAAAGGAGGCATTGCCCCTTGGAAACCATATCGGGGGACCTTAGGAAAGAGTCTAATGCATCGCCGATAGTTGCGAGAGTCGGTTCGCGGGAGACAAGAAGACATAGAAGAATGGAACTGAACTTCATGGCATTGCATGCAATCGCAATGTATAAGATAATCGGACTGTACAGTAGCTGGCAGGTATGGTTGGCGTCTGTGACCAGACAATGATCGATCTCATAATGCTCTGGTAAGATGGTCCATTTCGTGGCATTCCTTGTCGCCGCGGAGCCGCTGCATTGGCCATATAAGACGGCGTCCGGGTGGCACATCCAAGAGTTCGTTTGCGACAGCGCGTTGGGCTCCCAATCCGTCCCGTTCACCTTGTGCTCCTGACAAGCAAACGGAACGGACGCTGCATCCCAGTTCTCATCAAAGCAGAACTTCGTGCTATTATTGCCTTTCCCCCAACGTTGGCATAGTCCACTACACCACTGCTCAATCTGATCCGGATAGTCCAGAGGATGGAAATACGCCAGCACCGGCAGAGTCGTATTTCTCGGAGGTGGGAAGGTTTTCGATTGATTCAACGCATCACTCTGCTTGGTAACGGCGAGCATATTGAACGACTGTCCCTCTAAACCGGCTTGATAGGTGGAAATGCAACGAGCGGGATCCATTTGCGTTAGGCTGCTGCGGTTGTTCCGGGCTTGATCAAATAACCAGCAAGTGACATAGCTAGAAAGGTTGGAAGTCCGATACTCTTCCATCGCCGGACTGGTACAATCCAGCCCAATGTCAGTGCGGCCTTCCAAAAAGTCCGGAGTGACAACGAGTCCGCTGTAGTCGTTGAAGGTAGTTGTCATCACTACCGCCGAGTTCCACAGAAGGTGCAATGGGAGAGTGCTCACTAGAAGAGCCAACCATAACCCCAACTTGGCCCTTTTAATGAAAGAAAGATTGCGCATTGAATGGACGCCGATATCCAACCATCTGCGCCGAGCGTGGGCTTTATCCACCTCGTCTCGCGTCGGAGCCGTCAAACATTGCATGTTGTAGTTGCTGGCACTAACTAGCACGGTCGCAATCACATTGAGGGCGTAGTGTAGCCTGCTATCTACGCCATGAATGTGGTCGCAATCGCTTTCCTGTATGATTCCTAGATTATCGCTGCTAGGAGGGTACGTCACCCGAACATAGATGGTCGCCGCGACATTGAGGCCCAGGCATATCCCAACCAGAATGCACGAAGCCAACGCGCCGAATCGCCATCCATGAAAATGATTCGGATCCTGAGCCTTGACGGGCAATCGATTGTAACCTTTTCCCGAGCGAAGGACCGTCCGGGAATACCAGCTTTTGGTGGAGGCCCAAGTGCCATGTCGTTTCCGGGTCGAGGCAAGATCGGGCAGCTCAACCGCATCGTCTGCTAGAAGTTTGGTTGAGTCAACCATCATCTCGCGGTTCGGATTAAGGACAGACTGTGGGGTGTCGGTGAGCAACTGGTGCAGCGAAGTAGAGAGTCCAACACACCCGAAGCTCGTGAGCTCCTGCCGATCGCATCTCAGCCTCGCTTGGCTCGCCGATCCTCAAGGCTGATTCGCTGTCAGCATCTTCGAATTAGGTAAGAATCGGATGGTCTTGCAGAAGGACAAATGAATTTACCGGTCTGAATTCTAGCCATCTGACTTGGCTTTGCGACCGTGAAGATATTATGGTTGATGTTGGAATACGCGTGCTATCCAACCCTTGACGGCTCAACCCTACATTTACTGGGAGCACGAGAGTGAGAGACGTATATGATTACAGTGTAGTCCATTGGCTGCATTGGAGAATCAAATATGGAATATTATGCCATGGGTATTAAATATAATCATTAGATACTAAGTGTCGTTCGCAATCGTCACCGCTGGCCGAGATCACATCGAACCATATAAAATTGAAGAATGCCACTCCATGTGCATCAATTACAGGACAAGAGCACCCGCGACAGCAGCAGCAGCAGCCCCAGCCATGCCCACCCGAGCTGCGTGGTTGTCCGCAGCGGCTCCAGTGGCAGTCGCGCCAGTGGGACCGGCCTTGTTGAAATTGCCCAGACCGGCCGTAATGGTCAAGGGCTCATAGAGGACCTCAGCCGAGCCGGTGGCAGTGGCCGTGGTCGCGAGCGAAGTAGAAGTGGACTGGCCTTTGTATTCGACTTTGGCACCGAGCGAAACGGAGCAAACAGCAGTGGCCGTCGACGAGGTAATATCGCAGTCTTGCACAATCGTCCCAGTACCCTTGGCACCCATGGTGGTCATGGTGTAAACCGCACTCATGGTAAAGGTGGACGGGCCTTGGGTGATGGTGATCGGCTTGGTGAGAGGGCAGGAAGAAGAGTCCTCCTTGCAGTTCACAGCGTAGGTGGTCGCTTGGGCATCGCCGCCCACGACACTGCCTCGCAGGTCGCTAAACGCGAGGGTGTTGTAGTGACCGTTGAGAATTTGAACGACGGTGGTGGAGTCGTCGGCAGCAAGGGTGGTTGTGAGGCTGGCCGCCAGGAGAAGAAGAGACTGGAGAACACGCACCATCGTGGCGATGCTTATGGTGGAATTTTCAAAACCGAGTCTTGTAAGGTATAAGAAGGAGACTAACAGGGTATTCGGGCTTCCGTGAATGGCGACGAAGGTTTTGTTTGAGGGAGATGAGAAAAGATTAAGCACTACAAAAATTCTCCGAATTGACCGGGAGAAATCCTCTTATACATGATTGTGGTCGAGCTAAGTATCCTCTAGCCTGAACAGAGATTTCGAGAGAGCCACTGGGTGGGACTCGAAAGCGGCTGAAGGCACACTGGGCCTCGGGTTGACTCCTGGACCAAAGGCTGGCGTTGTTGTCTCGTGCAGAACATGCGAGACTTCCAGTGAGCGGCTCGACGCTAAATGGACGCGGTGCACACCAATTTGAACTTTCACAGTAACAGTCATTCAAGCCGCAGGGGTTAAAGTCGACTTGATTGGCCTGCTAGAGGCTCAAATCCAGTGGATACGAGGGGCTCCACCGAGACTGTTTCCCTGGCGCTGTCATCACTTCGGCCCAACCCGACCCAACTCAGTAGAACTGACCAATTCTAAGGCATTCCGGCACCGTCAGTCATTTTGAGGGTCCATCCCTCGTTTGGGGGCCAAGGCCAAGGCATTTTCTGCCCCTCGTGGTGGCCAAAGCCCCCGGAGCACAAAGGAGGGTGTGCTTGATGTAATCTCGTTGCCCTATCAGGTGACCCACCCAAGCGTTGATCTTTGCCCCCAACGGCTTAGAGGTGCATTTGAAGAACAATTGAATATGCCGAAGAATGACTTCTCTTCCCGTTAGCGACGACGCTGGCCAATGGGCAAGGAGATTGTCCAATATAGAGCCAGTATTTGGCAGGCAAGATCACTTCCGGGAGGCTCGACGCATGTTACCACAGGTAAGCGTCTCTAGAATACCTGGAATGGAAGGAAAACTGTGTCTTGTCAACCTCCTGCGGGGCTGCGTGTGGAATAGTCTACGGATAATATGAAAAAGGCACGAAAATACATACATACATACATCAGGGATAGCTATCTTCTCTGTTCCTGCATCCGGCACTCCATGCGACACATTATCAGACTGATTGCTACACCGTACGTCGGACATCTCCCATATACCGACGACAGACTAGATCTAACGCACTCGGGTGAGATAAAAGTTCAGCCCCTGGTGATCTGGTGGCATCCATTCAGTGTCTTCAGCTTGCATCCCCCATTGTTCCAAGTCCACCACTGTCGCATCCACCGTCCACTCGGTGTTCGTCTCGTGAGAAATCTCCAGCCACATTTGCTGAAAGCTTTCGAGATTATGGTAGAACATCATCCCCCAGGGGCGAATATATTCCCGAGCCTGTCGCCGTGACTGTTGATAACCGATCAATATAGTCCCCGGCTTTGACAGGGCGACAATTCGCCTTCCCGCCTGTTTTTGTCCCTCCCATGAGAAAAGATGGAGGAACTGCCCGGAAATCATGATATCAACCTCACCATACAGCTTCGGCAAATCAACGCAGTCGTCTTCCTGTAGAAAGTCGCCAGGAATGAATGTTGCGGGCAACCGATCATGATCTCGATAGAGCTCGTACCCTAATTGCCACAGCTCCGGACGGAGGTCGAGCGCCCACATTCTGTCCGGAGGAGCGCCACTAGCTGCCAGGAGTCGGAGATTTTGGCCCAGTCCGCAGCCGAGATCCATCACGACGCCCCCTTGGCGCGCGCACTCAAGCACTTGCTTAAATTGGGGAAACGCGGCGATGCCTGGCAGGAGAAACATCCACTGCCCAACGCAGGGAAACTCGCCATATCGCCAGGCTTTATCGCGCTGAGGCGGTCATTTATTTGGGCTTCGTGTCACGTCACCGAGGAGAAGAACTCACTATTACATGAAGATGGTGTTGCAGCTCGCTACTGGATATGTTGCTCCATTCTTCCAAGACAAGCCGCATTGGCCCGCTAAGCCGAGGCCCAATGTGCTTTTTGTACCAAGCGGACGTGTCGATTGGCACCATCGGTTCCTGAGCCTTACAAAGTTCGTTGGATCTACAGTCGAAAATAAACGATACGCGGATGTCTTGTCCGATAGGGTGTTGTTTCTCTCCCTTCTCCTCGTTTGTTAAGTCTCAGAACCGCGGCGACGTTCGGGCCGAATTCGTTGACCTACGCTAAGGTTTGCATATCCTCTGTATAATCCACACTACGGATGCATTGTAGATGCATAATTATAGGACGGACTAGTCTGCATACCAGTCATGTTGTTGTTGCTGCATATCAAAATATTGCTCATTTTTATACACATCAATCAAATCATCTAACCTTGCGAGCCACACACACAGCCCTGGGCATCGACAACCCAACCCCGAGTCTCGATTCCTGGATCAACCCTTGAATCATCAAATCAATGCTAGCAGCATCCTCAAATTTCTTCGCCCGTTTCAGTCGAGCTGAGAACTCCTCTATCACGAGAATATACTGATCTCCATTTGCCTTCCGCATCTCCAGCCGGTCCGTATAATTGCGCAACTGCGCATTTTCGAACCCACCGTGGCGTTTCATCAGATGTTGTGGGAGATCAAGGATCCAGTCATTGCGACCGCTCGACCGCGCGAAGCGCAGGAAGGCATCGTGCGCCGGGGTCGGCACGTCCCTCATGGCTTGACCTTTGACGACCTCGCTATCAGGGTAGTTCAGGTCGTCCCATTGGATGTAGCCGCCCGGCTTGAGCATCTGGTGCACCCGGTGGATGATCGGGAGGGGGTCGCTGTTCTGCACCACGAGGACAAGCAGACGGAGGTGGACTACGTCGTATTTGCCACGGAGGTCGCCCGGTACCTCGTCAAAGACGTCTAACTGGCGCAGCGTGATGGATGAGGGGAGCCATTCCGGGGGAGGTGCACTTGCCAAATCAATGTCGAAGCCATGGAGCTGCAGGGACGGGTAATGGGCCACTGCTGGGTCCCTGAGAAGGTCTAAGAGCCAGATCGCAGTGCCCGTGGCGAGGTCGGCGATCCGTAGTGGAGTAGAAGTATCCGGGGGCAGCCGAATCGACGGATGCAGGTTGAATTGTAGGGCATCTTTCCAGAGGTAGAATTGGTAGTTCAGTCGCGACGCGGCGGTATAGGTTCGATCAAGCATGTAGTCCAGCTCGTTTCCGAGGTTGAACCCCGAGCTGATGGTGTCGTCGATTTTGGTCATGTTGGGTCTTGACGGGGAGATCGACGTTTGACCGCACGATTACCTAGGACGCGGCCGGATTTCGAGCCTGTGGAAAGCAGGGTGAGGGATCACGTAATTTAGACCTGGTGACTTTTACCGAGCTATGCGTCCTGTGCATTGACGGTGAGCTTAAGGTACCGACTTCGGCTGGAATACATCTATTTGTGCGTCTCGTTGCCACGTCACCGATCAGCTTATACACTAGACTCCTCTAGTCGATCTAGACCGATCACCTCGATCAGCAGGTGCTACTGCTTTAAGATATCGACCACTAAGCATTCCCGTTCAGTGGCGGTATGAGCTGTCTCTGCAGCGCGCAACGTCCGGTGGAGTCGAAGCATTCCCGATGTGGTGGAATTGGCGGCCCAATTGGTGGACAATCCCAGAAGCCTCAATCTCGAGAACTACATAGTGGAGAACGCTAATGCATCCTAGATCGGATTGTGGAAACGAACGTTGATTCTGAATTCATACATAAAGGCTGACCGTCTCTTACTCATCTACGACATGTATCACATTGAAGTTTACTCGATTGGATATCATCAAAATGACGATCAAGAACCTACGGCTTGGGGTGGCCATTGGCCATGGGACTGGCCGGGAGCTTACTGTAGTGTTTAAGAAAGTGATTCAAGAGTTGGCACGCCCGCATTCTCTACAGGTTGACTTTATTGAATCATCCCGGATATACCATTCTTATCATAGCCTCACGACGTCTAGCGGAGAGAAAGATCTGATCCAGCACATCGCCGACGAGACCACCCAGGATGCAGAAGAGTATCGCAAGTTCTGCGAGACAGCGACAGCCAACGGGATCGCTGCAATCTTCCGCACAGCAATCCACGCGCAGTCTCTCTACCTAGTTAGGGATCAGCTAAAAGCCGTGAAGATTGAACATTTTAACCTGGGCAACTCAAATGCGTTGCTCTTCATTCGAGATGAAGCGCAGGGCTTCTACGCTGGGGAGAATGAATATTGCAATGGCCGGTATAGCATCACACGCACTAGCGCTTTCACCCGTTCCACCTTTGATCAGATCTTTGAATATGCTCTGGAACGAGCCAAGGAGGAGTGGGGTGTGGCAAATGTCCCCAAGGCAGTTACACTGGTCTACAAGTTCCACCTGTTCGATGGTGTCTTCCAGGCCTGGGCACCCCACTGGCAGCGTCGTTTCGGAATAGAACTTGACTTCATCCAGCCCGATACAATGAATCGGAACCTGATGGCCTCGGGAATCCAAGGCCGCCGCATTATCATTGCGGGCAACGAATACGCAGACATTATCCAGCCTGTTTTCTTGAGATGGTTCAGTAATGCCACCATCGAAACTATGTGCGCGGAGAATGTGTACTTGTGTCCTCGTCTGTATCGTCTCACAGAGTACCAGACGGTGCATGGATCTGCCGATGCTATCACCGGGCAGGGTCTGGTCAATCCGTTTGCCACGATTCGCGCTGCGGCTGCCATTTTAGAGCGACACGGAGGATGCCCTGGTGTGGGCTTTCAAAAACAGACGGAGAGAGCCATACAAACCCTGTTAATGAAGAAGCTGACAACACCGGATCAAGGTGGCTCTTGCAGCACGGATGTAGTTGTTGGGCACTTCCTGCGCGCGATTGCTGACCCTCTCGCTCTTGACAAGCCGTCTATTCGGGGTGATATAGCCACAGGGCCGGTCGATCCCGTGGTGGGCAAGAAGATCGCTGTGGTAGTGGTGGACTACCAGAATGACTTTATCTCAAGCACGCCTAGCCACGTGGTTTCCGAACTATCCAACACAATGCCGCGGCTTGTACAATATGCTCGGAGCCAGGGAAGCGAAGTCATATTCGTGCGCTTCCTGGGCAACTCCAGTTATCAAGGGCCTAGTTGGCAGTATCGGAATGCACTGCTCGGAAAACCAGAGAAATGCGTCGAGGGCACCTGGGGTGCGGAACTGGGCTCGGGCGTCATCCCTCTCCCTGGCGAGCGGGTCTTTGACAAGAAGGCCTTATTTGACGCTTTCCTCGTTCCGGAGTTCTCAGAGTATGTGTCTGAACAGGGATTTGAGCACCTGGTGCTCGCGGGATTGTACAGTGATGTCTGCGTTGATGCGACGGCTCGAACGGCATTTCAGAAAGGTCTGTGGGTGACTGTTGTTGAAGACTGTACCGCTGCTTTGCATTCTAACAACAATGACCACCTGAAGTTTATGGAGAAGGTCTATGGGGCACGGATTGGAAACCTGGCATCGTTGTTTGGAATGAACGCTTAGGGTCGACCACGAGGGTTGTTAGACGACATGTTGGATTCAATGTGTAGTTCTACTCGTGAATGACAGTTACATTGTTTGTAACGAGAGGGTTGAAGAAGTATGCGCCATGGAAGCGTCCTCGACTGAGGAGCTTATAGGCCGCGGCTAGATGGCCCAGCCCACGATATTGTTAACACACGGTATCATAAAAGACGTTTGCTTAGAAAGCACAAGTGGTGCTTGGTTATAAAGGCTTGTAACAGGCTATCTACCAAAGGAGAAAAGACCACCTGCAACATGCTTCGTGGCTGTTTGGTATGTGGCATTGCTGATCGTCATACTTGAAGCCGTCTCGGGGAATGATGTCATTGCAAGAATGTCAACTTCGGATTCCCTCAAATCTTTCCCTCCCATACTCCATACTGTTCTCTTTGAAGATAGGCCGTGATATATATACCTCATGGCATCCCCCAGATCGGGGTTTGCGATAGTTACACCCGCCTCGCGAGGTATTGGCTTCGCCTTGGCGCGTCACCTCCTCCAACACACGAACCTCCCCATAATCGCAACTGCCCGAAGGGACCATGATAACCTGCGCCATAGACTCCTGTGTGGGATGCAGAACTCTACCGCAGAGGGGAGACTTCATGTTTTCGATGTAGACGTTACAGGTAGTTCTCAATCAGTAGCAACCGAATGGCACCCTAGGACAAACTAACCTGCCGACTCTAGAAGAATCAACCGTCCGGTCCCTAGCAAATAATATCAAACAAACGCACCCTAAAGCATCTCTCCGCCTAGCCCTGACAGTGCCCGGTATCCTTCATGTTGAGAAGTCTCCCTCCCAGATCGACGCACATGCGGCCCTCGAATCTCTCAAAGTAAACACCCTTGGCCCAATGCTCCTTATGAAATATCTGACTCCCTTCCTACCCACACGCTCGTCGCCTGACTTTGAACCTTGTGACGGCGAGCTGGAGCTGCCCAAGCATGCAATCTACGCTATGATGGCCGCACGTGTGGGCTCAGTTTCCGATAACAGAATGGGAGGCTGGTATAGTTACCGGGCGAGTAAGGCGGCTGTTTTCCAATTGGCGAAGACGTTGGATTTATACTTGGGTGGGAATTGTCGGGATCGCGCGATCAGTTTGGCTCTGCATCCTGGGACAGTGAAGACGGATTTTACAAAGAGCTATCAAGACGGAAGGGAGATGTTGAGCGCAGAAGAGTCGGCGGAGAGGTTGTTGGGTGTGCTTTGTAGCCTGGGGTTAGAGGGAAGAGGCAAATGTTGGGATTGGAAGGGAGATGAGATTTGTCCGTGAGGTTGGCTCCATTAGATATGAATCGAAAGCGAGTTGGTCCACCTGAGATGAGGTTCATCACTTGATTGGATATTCCCATCAACTACTTCACAAGCCAATACTCCGCTATAGTAGGGAACGCCGATCGCTTAAATCATATTGTGCAAGTGTCTACCAACTCTGGGTGTTGCCTTGCGTGGAGACCTCTACACCCTGAGGACATGGATAAGCTGAGAGGCAAATGACTAGGAAAGATCAAACATATCGCGTTGAAAAGACAAGTTCAGTGTTTCCTCCACGGAGGGCACATGTTGGCTGTTTCGAAGGTAGTTCGGTATGCAGGGTAAGTGCACCTTTTTCTGAATTTCATCTAACACCCATTGAGGTACCACTCCTCAAACGGGCAATAGAGGAGAATGATAGCCTCGCCCTAGGCATTGCAAAGTGGATTATCATCTTTAGCAGCGGCGCCCATGTCGTCTTCTACCCCCAAACCCTCCCCCATATCCACCGCCGTGTCCACCGCGGTGGTGCCTTCCACCCCATGCAGGTCCATATCCTCCCGGTCCCATTCCAGGTGCTCCATAATGAGGTCGAGCGGAACTGATTACGAAGTGATGTCTTCGGGGTGGGGGCATCATACCCGTGTGCATCCGGCGGTGGCTGGGGACGCTGAAGCAGAGGCCCATACCGGCGTACTAGGATAGACCAAGATTATGTATAGTAGATAATGTAGATCAAGGGGGTATGTCTAGGATCAAATACATCGATGATTGCCCTGGGTCATTGAAAGTGGCATGCTTTCCAGGGGCATATCGGGTAGCCTTTCCTAGACACAGAGTCATGTCGTCATCCACTGATATATAATTGAATGGTTGAGGTAACTCTAATTCCATGCGTACCAAAGGCCCAGGCGGTGCAAGCCAATCTTATCAGATTCTGTCATGAGATTACTTTATTTTTAAATAGATCTTTACCTGTACGGAATTTTACGATTCTACCTCTATCTAGCAATGGCCTAAGATGAATGGTGAGATGCGGGTTATACAATGCAAACTTCCGAGGGTTTCTAGAAAAGTTCAAATACTGGATCGATGCAAAGTAACCCAGCCATTTCATCCCATCATGTATTGATGCGTAAGCTGCGTCTCTTCGTCAAAATATTCCGGCATGTCGACAAAATGATATTTCTTCCCCGAAACCAAGATCGCTCGAGAATGGAGCTGATCGCCCGGCACAGATGTCCCCTTGGAATCAGTCACTTCGTTCCCAGAGATCAGCTTCAATACTACATTAGTCACATCACCCATGCTCATCAGGATCTTCTCGGGGAAAAATGCCTGCAACTCCGGGGTCATCAACGGCGTGCGGACGACCCCTGGGCAGACCGCATTTACTTTAACCCCATCATCTAACAACCGCTTTCCCACGGAGCGTGTGAAGCCAACCAATCCATCTAACGAGTGTAAGCTTCGATTCTTCCTGGAGGTCTTACATACGTACGCTTCGTCGCCGAGTATACCGGGGTATGCACGCATGGATATAACCCGCCGATACTTGACATAATAATCAAATGCCTACTTCCCTTCGTCTCCTCCGGCGATCGGCGAAAATAATGCATGGCAAGGTAACTTGTATAAATCGCGCCAGTGAAGTTAATATCCGTCAGACCAGTCATATCAGGTGGTGGTGGGATCCCAGTATCATGCTTGGCGAAGAACATCGTTGTGTCCTCGGCGATGCCGGCATTCGCAAGGACAAAGTCTAATCGCTTTTCCTCATTGAAGATCTTATCAAACGCAGCACCCTGCTGTTCGTACTTCGTCACATCGACTTGGTGGAATATGGCATTCTTCAGCGTGGCGGCGGCCTCTTTGCCGCGATTTGGGTTGCTGCCTATGATATGGATTCTCCAGAGGCCTGTCTTGTCGAGTTCTTGGGCGACGTCGAGGCCCATGCCACTGGCTGTGAACTGTCATTCTCGGTACGAGGCGATTATCCTGGGCATGTCGAGGCGGTACTTACTCCCTCCTGTGATAAGGGCTACTAGAACCATACTGGAGTACTAGGTTTGGGATCGTAAGGAGCCCAATAGTATTGACAAATCAAATATTGGTCTAGGGAGATCTCGATATGAAGGGTTTGTGTGTGTGAATTCCTGAGATGCGCTAAATGAAGGTGGGATGAAATGTCGGTAAATGGCGGCAAAGATCTTACCGGCATGAATATTATTAATATCATTCCACCCCCCACTGCTTCCTAATTTTCAAGGCATCAACCACTGAATGGGAGTCGACTTGAGGTTCTAACTGTTCTGTACACGATCGTAAGAAGCCGGTGAACGGACACTTTGTTTCGCGGCAGGGCGACAGGTCGCCCAATATAAACAACATTAGGAATATCACATCTGACAAGACACCATTTGCTGTATATATGCATTGCTGTACTGACTGTGAAGCCCCACTTTTCTCCGTTGTGACAACATAAATATGGTGTATACATGTAATGATGCCTGGGTGAACTAATCGCGAGGAAAGAAACTGATATGATCCAAATGACTGTTAATGATAGCGGCGAGCTGGCTTGATCTAGCAGACAAAACCGTAGCAAGATCGTTTTAGACCTCTTTAATATACATACTGCGCTAGTCAGAAGGCTGACCTGCCTCCCTGTCGTAACTGAACAGCACGGGATAATGGATTCTGATTTTCCAGTCTCCTCCACATTATGAGCAATCCAATGCCCCGCAGCCTTTCCTGAATACATGAAAGGAAGAATAAGCCAGTTTAAAAGCCACCCAAGTAGTCTGTCGTCCCAGGGGTTCGAACCACCAACGGGCCATTTGCGGAGTACAACCGTGAACAGTGTCAGAAGCTAGGCAAGATATTGATATGACTGCTACAGATGCGAACTGTTGACGAGGATCCCAAAGAGTAATGAGTTTAGCTGCTCCTTCTCCCATCGCCTGTTGTGACCAGCGTTCCATACCGTTAGGGCAGCAGTGGAGGAGGTAGCTAGTCGTCAAATTCTTCTTGTCCTCGGACCGAAAAGATTATTCATTCTTACCCCGGACGATGGATTTAGGACAGTGTAATCTTTCGTGTGGCCACAACGTCAGCCCTTTTGTCACCTCATAACCCTAATCGTGGAAGAGTTCGAAGGATAGAATGTAGCCCCAAGAGCAAACATTTCGACACGTGATGTCTACTTTATAGATTAGTGAACGCTATGGATTAGTGAACGGTTTATACTCCATATGCTTCAACCTCGGTGAGAAGCCTTTGACTGCATTTGAAATGTTCAGCTTAGGACCGAGGCATATCAATCAGTTAGAATGTCACATTCCATAAAACAAGTCACCGGATACGATCCGAGGTCACATTCGGCGCCTGATATTGATATATATCGTAATGAATCCATCGTCTATTCAATTGGAGCTTTTGCCCTCCATCCTGCTTATGTTCTACAAACCACTATGTTACCAACCACTTACGTCAATTCGCCTGACAGCCATGTTCGCGTCACAAATTACCCAGACTCGATCTCTGGAGTAACAGCAATACAGATTGTGACGTTGAATCGTCCAGACAAGCTCAATGCGATAACATTGAACATGATACAGGATCTCATCGCTCTTTTTGAAGCTTTTGATGTGGATGAACGAGTCAAGGTTGTCATTTTAACAGGCGCTGGACATACTTTCAGTGCTGGAATAGACCTAACCATGGACACTAGCCAGTTGAAGAATTCCTCGCCACCAAGCGAAATGCGTGACCCAGGGGGATCTCTTGCACTGGCCATGTTCAACTGTAGCAAGCCAGTCATTGTGGCATACAATGGTCTTCCCGTGGGAATTGGAATGACATCGACCTTGGCGGCGGGGATCAGGTATGCTGATGAGATCCGATACTTTGGATGCCGTTGACAACTGAATGTTCCCTTAGGATTGCGCCTCGCAAGGCCAAGTTCGGATTTCCATTTTCACGCATCGGCATTACGATGGAGTCGTGCAGTTCATATTTTCTTCCGCGCATGGTTGGGTATAGCAACGCGACCTATCTTTTAACCACAGGTGAAACATATCCTGCCGGATCCCCAGTGCTTCATGGAATATTTGCAGAGCTAATTTCGGAACCGAAAGAGGCTCTTCCGCGCGCAATCGAACTCGCAGCGAATATTGCAGCTAGCGTCAGTTTGATGGCTGTCCATATCAATCGGCAGCTGATGTGGAGAAATCCTGGATCTATCGAGGGAGCTCATTTAGTTGACAGTCCTCTGTTGTACGATATGTTTGGCGGACGGTGTGTAACATGATACATTCCTTGCTGCTAAAGGGTCACTACTTACTAACGAGGCAAACAGAGACCATCTTGAGTTTAAAAAGGCTTTTTTTGAAAAGCGGAAGCCGTCGTTCAGAGACGTGCTTGAGAGAAATGCACCACGAGCCTATCCTTGGTGGAACGAAGTTTCCGTTCAGCCAAAGGCCAATATGAAAAGAAAAAACAGCTCTGAACCCCTGAAGCTCTAGGGTATTGTGGAATACTTATTCGATTCTCAATAAGTCGATTGATGTATTTAGACATATGAACATCCCGCCCCTTTCTTTTGAGCTTGAGCGCTATTTCAGCAGACGCTGAAAAATGAAATCAGTCGCGCATGCGCTTTGCGTAGTTACTTATGATCAATAATTCCTCTAACTGCGGGAGTATCAATTCCAATATTGCTTCTCGAACCTAATATATGGTCAGAATCGGCATACCCAACGCAAAGACGACTCAGGACTATAGACCCAAATGATTACCAAGGTCAAGCTACGTATTTGGTACTTACTATCAAACGAAGGGCGTGCATTGTGCAATCTACCTTAACGATTTTGAGGTGGCTGTCTGCTACCACCTTTCCCTTTTAACTCAAGCCCGCATGAAGAGCCTTCGGGGCTAGGTTTAGGGTTTGCCAGGTGTATAGCGGCAGACGTTCGAGCCCCTACTCGGGAGCAAAGATGATTTGACTCAAGACCTTAGCGCATATCCTCAAGTGTGCGGACCACGCCGTGCACATGCGGTGACTTTAATATTCCGAACATATCTTGCTAGAGACTCAATGGGACCCACCTGAGCAGGACTCCTCCGGAATCGGTCCGAATCGGCAACAAGGGGCATTCGCAGCGCTTCATATCGGACCGGAGGAGGAAGGAGTCAAAATCGATTAGAGCGGCCATGTCCTGTCTCTGGAACTCATATACCGAAATGCGCCTGTCAAATAGTAACTGGAACCATATGATCTCCCTCAAGTTTTATGGCGTTTATGCCAGGCTAGGATATCCTTAGCCAAAGGGACTTGGATGGTTGCGATGAGATCATGTTCGCCCCACTGGAAATGGATCTACGCACATATTAATTATTTAGTGTGGATTATCATGCTCAATACTAATGATTGATTCTCAACTGTGGTGATTCTGTATATCTTTACAAAAGGTGGGGAATGTAATCTACTTATATTCAAGTGCTGCTGAACCTCAGTTCTCGAAAGTATACCGCGCAAGGTTTTGTGAGTGGAATCAGTGGAACGAGAGCATTAGTTCATTAGCCCAGGTGCCATACACCGGCATCCTATGCAGCAGATGAACTCGGATTCTGACAGATTTCCGAACAGGCCGAGTTTGCCAGAACATCCATGTAATGGCGTGGTAGTTTATAGTTTGGATTGGGCTTTCTTTTGCTCTTTTCGCCCTTGATCAACAAGAAAGGCGTTGACAGCCGACCGGGCTTCAGGGCTCTGCGCCTTTGTCCTGAGAACCTGCAATTCTGCTTCATTCGCATCAAGCAACTCCTGTCTGGAAGTCCGCATCAAAAGATTCTTGTTGAGCTGCAGCGCTTCAGGAGGCTGACTCGCGATTCGATAACATATTTGTAACACGTTCTCCAGGAAATCCTGCACGGGAAGAACTTTCGTAACCAATCCCGCGTTTTCTAGCTCATTAGCTGTCATTTTGTCGCCAGCAAGAAGGAGCGAGGCCGCCTTTTGATGACCCATGATCTTGCTGAACGTTATACTGGAGCACGCTTCGGCGGCGATTCCTAATTGAACGAAAGGGGTGAAGAATACGGCGCTTGGAGAAGCGTAAACAAGATCCGCCAAAGCAAGACTGGTAGTTCCCCAACCAGGCGCCGGTCCATTGACAGCAGCAACGAGGATTTTGTTGGAATTGATCATGGCCCTGTGCAATTCCCTTCGTGATATCAGCATCTGCTCAATTCAAGACATCAAGTCTTTGTACCTTATTGTGTCCAAAAAGGAGTCACTAATCACTGTGCCCGGTTCAGCGACGGACTTATCCTTCAAATCAAGTCCAGCAGTGAATATATTCCCTCCTCCTGTCTGCAGAATGACCTTAACCTCATCTTCTTGTTCTGCCCATTTAAACCCTGATAGAATATCCTGATCTCCTTGAGTAAATAAACAAAGAAAACCCCCTGTCTCTGAAGAACACAAAATCTTACCTGAATCATTGGAACATTAAGAGCGTTCCCTGCTTTGGGCCGATCATACTTTAGAATCGCTACCCCGTTTTTGAGGCTAATGGCCACGTTAGATAGTTGAGGGATATCAGACATTTTCTGAAAACACAAATTGAAGCCTATGGATACAGAAAAGTGTGGTTCTAGGGCGCTAAATGTACTGTTGATAGCGCGTGGTATGGACCTCGGCTATTCGGTGCCTCGGAAAGAGATAGTCTTACTGAAGCCACGAGCCAGGCGATAGAGTGGTGAGAATCGAGCAAAAGAATGATTCACCAGGAGCAATATAGCGGAGATGACTGTGTGATTATGAATAGCGATTTATCCAAGCTTGACGATAATAGATATGCGAAAGTAAAGGTCGGTGACTAGGCATCTCCCGCCCATAGGAACAACACGTGAGTCAGATAGCAAATGGCACGAACCTGGTTACCTTTCAAGGTAGAATAATATTTTCTGTGCAGCAGGAGCCTTAAAATGCCGCGTCAAAGATTAGAGAGCTGGGATTGGAAACAGATGGATTTGTGAAGATGGAGAAACTGACCATAATCATTAATGGCCATCGAAGGACTGAGGTAGAGTCAGACAAAAAGAAATGTGATACCAATGGAGTCTCTCGGAGGGCTTACTGAAATTCATGCAAAAAGTCTCGGCGAAGAAGAAGAAATGGTGGAAGGGAAAGAGACTGAGTAATTGCGCTACGTAATACCTGGAGAAGGTCGAACAATCCCTTTGATATCCATACTTTCAGCTTGCTTAGTGTGGGGTGGTGATCTATGAGTTCGATATCAATAGAATCGTGGCCATACACGCTAAAGGATTCTGGTGCAGAAAATACCAATACTTAAGAGCTGAGGTAATGCGGGAGGAATAGCCGGATTTCTCATAAACTGTATATAGTCGGGCCCACTCATGACTCTCAAGCCATAGAGTCTCTCCTGCTGAGTTGGTAGTATCTAGGGAAATGATTGGCTTCCAGCCCCTATACAGAACTAACAGCGGTGTGCCTACTACCCAAGGTTTACCTTTTTCTTTTTTTCCGAGCATCAGAAAAATGGTTCGAAACTGTACATTTTCCTAACAATTTTCGGCCATCCTGAGCTGTATCTTCTCCGAATCAGACCGAGTCGGACCGAGCCCAGCCCTGTACCGTCCTTCAGCCCTCGTAAAGCAAGGACCAGATGTACAGAGTATCAGTGATTAGGTGGTCCTTTTGAACGGGCGATGCAAACGATAGCATGGCAGAGGGTCATCATTTTAGTAGCAATATAGAGATGAAGCTTGCATTCTCACTAAAGGCAACAGCAGAGACAGACCAGAGATGCAGCTACCTATTCTGACCTCTATGCGGATCGGCTCCGCTGTTTTACTCTTTGGTATCGTGAACTAGATTATTTACTCCACAGCAGAGAAGGCCTTCGGCGTTGTGTGTATATGATACCATAATTATATTGCTGAAATTTAGTCCATTTAGTATATCTTCCAGTCCGCCACCCACGAGGGTTCGAACTTCAGTTTGTCTGCAACAATCCAATTGAATGAAATGACCCCATGCATCCTTACAATCTGGGCTTAGAAAGAAAATGGTTGGGTGTTGCTACTGTCTCCATGGGTTCGTCATTGTCACGAACGCCGTTATCTTCTGTCCATGGGGTTAGGGGGGTATATGTATCAGTCGTTGTCCCAGGGTCTCGCACCAGGGGCCTCAGAAACAAGGACTCAAGGCCTTGAAGATCATGTATAGGGCATTGCCCAGACCAATGATTGACTCCAAAGTATGGTATGTGGCCACGATAGCGGGAATGGCCGAGAGAACAAAAGTGCTTGATATGGGAGACAGCAGCCCATTCCATGCCATGACAACCGCCATGATGATGATTCGGTGTCGTGTGAAGTGGTCAAATTCGTCATGGACTAGGTCCTCGACCTACTCCATATTCTCCTCGATCTCGGTGTCGCCCATTGTCTCGAGAAGGATTTTCCGCGGACGGGTGAAAAGGTACTGATAAGAGAAATCAATATGGAACGAATACCTTGAAAGATACGACGGGAAAAAGACCAATTACCGAAAAGGATTCAATAAATAAAATCTACAACGGCCCACAGACATGACCCAGATAGAGTAGAATAATGGATTAGGCCTGAATGTGAAACTTTTCACATTTGGGCAGACAGATCTGATCGGATGATACGACGGCTATGCGAATTGTCGGTCAGGAACTTTTACATTTTTCGTCATCCATCCCAGGCTATAGAACGACTAGCAAGGAGGCTAAATCGGCCCGGTAGTAATACCTCGGCGTAGACGACACACCGACATATAGTTCTCCTGCAATAGTAATGGTAGTTTGCTTGGTAGCTATTAGGTCAAGGGGATAAGCAGGCGAGTAATTAACATTCACCGCGTGCAAGCAATTCTCCAATAGCCATTCTCTACTTTGCACATATTTGTATTGGGGTTACGGAAACATAATTGCCTTGATAAAACCTGCTCCAGACTATTGAACCTGATGGAGGCTGAAGATTGGTTTGATAGGACTATCCTCTATCTGCCGAACAGCTAACCAAGCCTTTTATACTAAGACAAGTTGTGGAAAATCAAGGATATAACTTCCGCCTCTGAGAGATGTTCTTCATAGAGAACTAATTTCCAGTTGCCACACCGTATCACAGAGGTGAGTGATGAAAAGTGACCTCATGTAAGACCGGTCTGAGTTGCATATGAACTTTGAACGCCAATTCTATAGGTACCGCATCAGCCTGCAGCTCACGATTGATCCTGGATATCAATATGGCCATAGGTTGCGCGACCTTATGCTCGTCCCTGATTGGAAACATGCCGCAAGGAAGCATACAGAGTGCGCAAGGTAAAAGACCTATTCCAAAGATTATCGTTGCGATCCAATTGATGTCCTTTCGCCCATTATCATACGTGAAGCGTAATTTATGGCATATCACGTCGAACTTCTGGCGCGATAGCCCCAACTCATGCAGCGCTATGCTGTAGGGTGGATTCTCCCGCTCATTGTACATATCCCATTGTATGATTGTCCCGTAACCTGTTCCACCCGCACGCTGAGTCGCAAACTGATGATTTGCACGGATCCCCGCATTTATGTTGGCAGCGTTCATTTGAGCAACGGCAGTCTCACCCGGATTCCCATAATGACTTTGCGGCATGGCGACATAGAACGGTTCAGGAACTGGGCGACGTCGGATAGCGTGGGCCGTTTCAGCCATGGTGGGGGAAGTCAATACTTTGCTTGTGCGAGTGTATATTGCGGAACCTTGAAATTCAAAGAAGGTGCATATGACGTCCAAGCGTCTTCTTGCAGGCCTCAATGAGGCCGGGAGTTTTCAACAGTCTCACTGGCACGAGAAGCATTGCCAGTGTAGCATATCAGAAAAAAAAAAAAAAATAAAAATAAAGGAAAAATAGGCAGTGGTTAGTCAAGAGAGGAACTATTTAACTTCAGGGAACCGCTGGTGTACTGTACTTTTCCTGCACGACCATTATGCTTAATGTAACTTGGCACAGATGGGCCAAAGTCACTGTATTTCTGGCTCAGTGGTGCCATTGCCTTACCTCGAAACCTTTAGTCTAGCCCTACCTAGCCCGGCCTAGGTGCCTTGAAAGTTTATGGGACAGCATCTCACCTAGAAGAGTAAAAAAAAAAAAAAAAAAAAAAAAAAA
>NW_022475143.1:0-24187 GCF_009193445.1 Aspergillus pseudotamarii | reverse complement strand
ACAGATGGGCCAAAGTCACTGTATTTCTGGCTCAGTGGTGCCATTGCCTTACCTCGAAACATTTAGTCTCGCCCTACCTAGCCTAGCCTAGGTGCCTTGGAAAATAATGGGACAGCATCTCACCTAGAAGAAAAAAAAAAAAAAAAAAAAAAAAAAAAAAAAAAAAAAAAAAAAAAAAAAAAAAAAAAACAAAAAAACAGTATCAAAGGAGTCAGATGATGTGTTTTGTAATCTAACTGGCTATTGAGACTGCAGGAGTAATTCACTGATTCCTGGGCACCAAAGAAATGTAGGCGAGGCGCAATGGTAATAAAAGAAAGCGCCGAACTGATCTGTAAATTAATCAAACTTGTAATATTGAGTGATGGAATTTAACACCCAAGTGTTAAGAGAATTTTGTGTACCACGGGATAGGAAGTTAAATAGCAAGGCTTGTCACCTGCCAAGCGACTCTTGGTACCCTTCCTCAGAAGAGTGGTTCGCCTGTAATATTCGAGCCAGAAGCTCTGTACGAGGTCATGCTACTATTCACTTATACGTCGGGTATCGTATAATAGTAGACACCACCCTATATACAGAGTATTCGAGCCAGTAGCTTAACACACTAATCAAGACTAGAGTCCATGACATCATAGAGCCGATTCATCATGTGTAAAATCAACTACCAGGCTTAACATATAACGAATAGTTACGCTTCGTCAGCGAATACTGTGCATTGTTGGATTACAGTAGCATTTACTCCAGGCTTTTGTAATCGAGGAGATGTTGCCGACGCAGCTTACTGACATCGAGAAAACTGGCTCATGGACAGCATATCCGTCCTTGTTGCCTTCATCTCGGGATGACCACCACGAAGTATTCGACAATACAGCTTACACACATTGTTGTAGCCGTTTCCAAGAGGCAGATGACATATTTTAGGAAAGTTTCCTCCAATCTCATGAAATACCGACACCGGCCTTACAGCATGGCGACATGTCCCCCATGTCTAGTTGAGAAACAGAGACAGCCAGTCTACTTCACGCTACACACCATCTTCTTTGTCACCATCAGGAAATAGGCCACCATGTCTATTCCTAGTCCTTGAGCTGATGCTTAGGAACGTCAAGCTTTCCATACTCTAGTACCTGGTATACATACATACATCTTGCATCCGGAGCCTCTGATTGGCCTATCTTTAGTATTTGTAGTGCATGTACCTTTTATCAAAACTATAGAGAGCGGTTGCAACCCGAAGCACGGAGAAATTTCCGAGGATAAAAGAAGTAGAGAAAGTTGAAAGCCGGCCCTTTGGGGCTGGAATGGAGCCCAATTTTAGCCTCGGGCCAATCATAAAGTCCTTCTTCATTTTTCATGACTGATAAGTTCAGACTCTTTTGAAAATTTGATGGTATCGTTGATATACCCAACTGTTATAGTGAAATGGATGTTGACGAGTTCAGGGCTATAATTAACCTAGATGATCATATGAGTGATCTGACTCATGAACTATGGATTCTTCAGGATGTAATGATATGGCCTCTCGGTAAGCCGGTCTGTGAATCCTCTTGCTTACAATTTGTACACCTTCGTTCCTGTTGCAGAATGTTAGAATTTTCGGCAGAGTATTTGAGCGATAGACACACAGATATCATTTATATCTAATCCCCGGACACTAGTGGGCGCTATCTGTCTGGGCTGCCATAAATATATCCTTTCACTTTTGCCTATCATCTAGAAGAATTTTACCCTCTCTGTCTACTCGAATCCTAATCTACTAAATATACAATTCTATCTCTTATAGAATCTCTGAGTATTTTTATATTTTCTTTTCTAGGTCTTCATTAGTATCGGATCTAATTATTTCTTTTCTAAAAGCAGTAGTTTGCTCTGCTTTAATTATTATTTATAGTATTTCCATATATTTATCTCTGCGGATATCTCTGTCGGATTAATAGATCAGTAGATATTGTTTATTTATTTAGTCTATAACTGAATATATTTTTTTGTATTCATTACTAGATAAAGATTACTAAATTCAAGATATCAAATTTTAGACTGAGCTCTGGGTAACTATCTACTGTCTAGATTAGTTACATAATAGATTTCTGTTTTATATCTTGTTCTGTTAAAAACATAGAGTTATTTCTCTGTCAGAATAGTTATATTCAAAAATTCTGATAGTATAATTAAAAGACTTATCATGGATCCCATTATACCTCTCCATAATAACTGCATTATATACCCTGCCCGCTGTGCATCGACATCGCGGTGACCGAATAGCAACCTCGGAGGGTATATCCGCTGCCTTTTCAATAATGTATAGTAGCCCCCTCTTGATCCTATTCTATGGGGGAAAAGAGAGGTCTCTTTTAGCTATAAAAGATAGCTTGATATCAAATTATCAATAAAAGAAAGGCAAGAATCAGCCTTCTGTCTATATAGTATCTACTGATTGTCCTTTTGCCTACGTACCCTTACCTACTTGACAGATCTTCTACCCTGACTAGTAGATATTTCTTGACAATTTAAAAGCTATAATATAGTTTTAGTTGGTATACTGTATAACGTATATCGATTTATATAACTCGCTGTAAAGATTCTTGAAGTAACTATTATAGACCGAAGGGACTATAATTCTATAATAGGAGGGTATGTAGACTGATAAGACAGATAGAGGGTCTGTTCTAGATCAGTAGCTAAGGACAAGGGCTCCTTAGGGCGGTCTGATGACCCGCTGGCGCCCATGACGGCCACTTGATCTATGGAGAAATAAAATTTTTTTTTTTTTTTTTTAAAAAAAAAGAGAGAAAGAGAGGTGGCGGTTGGGATGCGCCTTGAAATGTGATGAGTGGCATAAGTTATAACATTATGAGTGTTCGTCTGAGCTTTCAAAGTTTAACATGGACCACTGGCCTCCCTGCCTAAAACCATCAACATATCATTAGAATCTATGTAGTATATTTTAGGGCTCCGTTAGGCCCCTAGTACCTCGTTTACAGTGAGGCAATTGTTACCTGAGGTACCCACCGTCACATATTTATATATATTTAAATAATATATTCATTCTGATACTGAAATAAAGTATATAACATTGAATATCTTCGGCATGATTAAGAGCGAATAGAGGGGGTGGTGAGCGGGGTTTCGTCGGTTCTCGGGCGAACTCGCACGGGCTTCGGAGCAGCCACGACGGAAAAAAGAATAAAAGATCTCCTCGCACTGTATGAAACCCAGGTTTGATCGATCCTACCCACACCCCGGTATGAAAAGAGCCTGGTCGACAGGATGTCGAGACTTACCTCCAATGATAGCCTCCCTGCCCAAGAAAACAGCAAGCTCCCAGAGCTCTCGGTTGCCTGTAGTAACTGTCGCAACCGCAAACTGCGCTGCTCCAGGGAAACACCCGCATGTCAACACTGCCGCAAAAATGGTCAGCCAGCATATTCATTACTTCCTCTGTCTCGTAAGACAAAACCAGCTTCTTACAGTGTCACTAACTCAGTACCGCCATAGGAAGCAACTGCGTGTACGATCCCAAACGGTCGAAGCCGGGAATTAAATCCGGGGCTATTGAAAATATACACCGACGGCTAGGTATGGTAATGAAGCGTGCCTCTGCTGGTCAACGTAGAAAATACCACCACTCCGCTATCCTTGCTAGAAATTGTTAGAATTGCAGACGAGGCTCACGTGCCCACCGCTAGATCGTCTGGAAGACTTTGTTCTCGACCGACTGGGAGACGATACACCAGACGAGTCCAATCAACGAACACAGCCGAGTACAAACCAGTCCACGGCAGGTTCTATTCTCTCTGCGCTGGCACGGGAGCTTCAGGCATTCAACGACCAGCCGTCACCCGAGGCCGCCGATCGCCGAGCTAAACGACAACGGGTAGACCACCAGGTCGGCCATTCTCGGTCTTCGCTGCCGGACGTGGATCCCCGCTTAGTCCTTGATTTGCTCAGCCCTAACACGATTGAGGATGTTTTGCAGACTTACTTCAAGTATATACACCCGTGGATCCCTCTCGTCCACGAAGACAGCTTGCGTAGACGACTTCTCGATCCACGACATAGGTCAAAGCTGGACGTCCTGGTGCGAGCGATGATATTAGTATCTGGGAGATTCATACAGCGCCACGAGGCCGTATCCGACATCTCCCTGGCGGATCTGGCTACGGAGCAGGCCAGGAGACTGGTCGTTTCGACTTCGATGGATTGCTTAAGCGTTGAAAATCTCCAGGCCCTCGTAATTTGCGTGTTTAATGACGTGAGGGTTTCCTATTCCAATCCTATTCACGTATCGTGAGATATTATACATTCTGGATGCTGTCAACTAACTTGACCTTCAGATTGGAAATGGGTGGGGGGACAAGGCATGGTCCTTAGTCGGATCGCTGACGCGGACCGTTGAATATTTGAAACTGACAGTCGAAGACGAGGACTGCCGAAGCCGTACATCGATTTCAAGGCCGTTTATCTCTCTGGCCCCTCCGCAGAGCTGGGTCGAGGCAGAGGAGCGACGTCGGGTGTTCTGGAATGTATTCAACCTGGACCGCTTTTGCTCGGTGGCAATGGGTTGGAACACTAGCCTTACCTCGGACGATGTGCACCGCCGTCTTCCTTGCGATGGAGTCTATTGGAGAAGAGATAAACCCAATGTGACGGCCTTTTTTGGCATCTGGGACAAGTCAGCCGCGCGGATGGGGAATCCTGTTGCCTTGCATCCGGCCCATTACGTGTCTCCGCAAGGTACAGGGACTAATGACGCCCCAAAACAGAGTCTAGCCGACGCCAGTGACTCTGTCTCAGCGCCAGAAGATCCCCTGATGGAGGCTGCTGGGGCTTTCGCCTACCGGATCGAAGCAACCGAGTCGCTGAGCCGCGTCATGACCTACTTCCTTCAACAAAAGATCGACACGCACAGTCCAGAGAACGTCACCAGCTGGCTCACACGGTTCAAAGAACTGGACCTACGCCTGGTCCACTGGAAGATGCTGCTGCCGAAGAAGTGGAAAGCCGCAAACCCTACCAACACAAC
The DNA here is from genome assembly GCF_009193445.1 of Aspergillus pseudotamarii. NCBI lineage: Eukaryota > Fungi > Ascomycota > Eurotiomycetes > Eurotiales > Aspergillaceae > Aspergillus > Aspergillus pseudotamarii. Next base: position 19,164 of record NW_022475143.1, on the reverse strand, counting down.
TGTCGACCCTTACGGCGCAATCAACCAGGACGACCCACCCAGTAGCAGTGGAGGAGCAACGGGGCTTGGATTCGATGCCAAACACCCAACAGTAGTGATGGATCCAAATCTCACATTGGCTCACATCACCCACAATGCTTCCATGATTCTCTTACATCAGCCGATTGCGTTTCCCCCCCACGACTGGGCTTTCCGCAGCCGATTACCCAGCAGTTGCTCTGCAGAAACCTGTCAGCAGGCGGCGGTTGAAATCGCCACTATTACTGAACAATATCTTAAAATGTCTCCCGCAACCTTCCCCGTCTATCCCCAGTTTTCATTCTGCGTATATGTGGCCGGCCGACTCCTGCTAGCCTATAGGATCTACTACAGTGGAGAGAGCACTGCTCTATACTCCAGATCGGGTGTGGATGACAGATTCTGGACGCTGGTCCGAAGCCTAGATGAGATGTCGCGCCGATGGAACGGGAACATTATGGTCATGCCAGAGACCACAAATGTGACCGAGGACTTGGCGGCAAAATACGCCTCAAAGCTGAGGGAGATGAACGAGATGTGCACACAGGGTCTGGGCTACAAAATAAATGTCCTGGATTACACGCAAGATATCGACCATTGTAACAGGAAGATCGGCCGTATTGTAGGGGATCACGTACCTGTGTCAACTCCAAATGACGCGACCCGACAGCCATATCTACACTGGCAGACACAGTCAGAACACAACTCCCAAGGTGTTGGAAAGCCCAAGGAGAACCAGCCGAATGGGAGCCTCATCAATGCGGCACCAGCGATGGCATTACCCTGCCCTTCAACCTCAACACAGCTTCCTAGAAATCCTAACGACCGACACCAGACAATGTACGGGCAAGAAGCTTACTCCCCAGGGAGAGATCAAGTGCCCTGCGACCTAGGTGCTATTTCACAAGTATTGCTGGGCCATCAATTCATGGATTTGGACCGGATTATCAGCTTTGATAACGGAATGTTCAGTGCCAATCTAGAACAATATTGGTGAAGTGCGATTAAAGGGCCAATTATACTATATAAAGTCCGTTAGATTGTATATATTTCGCTGTATCCTGGGCCGGTACTATGGGCTATATGGACGTATAATATCTAAATATGTCCCTGTTTCTTGGTAATACTGCGCGGGTCTATACTAAGCCCATGCGCATCAGCTCGTTTCCAAATCTCACCAAGTAATAATCACCATACACCAGACCATGATTCGCATATCGCCTCCTCGCATTCTCATTGTTGTTAGCTGTCCCATGCTTAAGGATCGCATCGAACCGCTTTCCCTGCACTACGTCCTCCACGGCCAAGCCTTCTTTCAACTCCTCTCCGTTTCTGCCAGGAACACATCGAAATCGTGCAGTCTCCCTCGCCAATGAATAATCGAGCGTACCTCTTATCAACTGCACCGCCGCGTCAAAAAATCTCGTTGCAAGCGATATCTCTCTGTTCCCAATCAGCGCTTGCGACAGCAGGAGCAACCCATTCGCCGCGATGGCTGCGGCGCTGGAATCCCGCACAACGTCGTGGCTGTCATTCTCCCCCATGGGAGCATCAAAGTCCCATGGGGGGGATGTGTACTGCATCCTTCCACCTCCAGGTCCCCGAGCAACAGGGTGCGTTTCCAGCCTATCCAGAAAATACTCTGCCGTGCCGCACGCCACCTCCAGGAACTCCCTGTCCCCAGTCCACGTGTAGGTCTGTGCATACCCTAGTATTGCCCAGGCCTGACCACGAGCCCAGGTAGACCCGTCACCGTACCCCTGCGCTGTCATACGACGTTTGATGTCTCCAGTCTTCGGATCAATACATGTGACGTGGTTGGTTGAGTATAGTTGGCCTTTATATCTTCCGACCGTACGTTGTGGGAGATGCGGCTCTGGACGCAGATGGGTGCGTATCACGGTGCGGGCATGGGCGACGGCGATCTCCGCGAGATATCCGGAAGAACTATGGGCGGCGGCATAAAAGAGTAGGTCCAGGTTGCACAAGGAGTCGATGATCACAATAAGATTGGTCCTCATATCTGTGATCCGTGTGTCCTTCCTGATCAAGAGATCCCAGCTACGGATAGCCTTCGCTGAGGCAACATACCTCGTTGCGAGGCTCTTAGCGGCCCTGACAATAGATGCCAGGCTGTGGGAGTTGCCAAACAGCTCCCAATCCTTACGCAGAGCAGGCATGACAATGAAGCCTATGTCGTGCGTGTCCGTCCTGCTGGCCATATTGTGTAGCGGCTCCGACCATTTTTCACACATAGCACGGAGCTGATCTCGTCTCTCCTGTGGCGATGAATGGAGGAAGTACACAGTTGACTGGGGATAACGGACTGTCCGTTCAAGCAGCTCATACAGGGTCCCGGGGAAGAAACCACAGGTCCAGAAGTCTGCCTCACGGAGGTGGTATACGCTTGGCTTCTCGCCGTGCTGGGGATTCTGGGGCACGTATTCTGGAAATGCGCGAGGGAACTTTATCGCACGTTCCTCGGGTGATGCATCAGCACCAGGGAGAGACTCGCATGCGACACGCCAGACCTTCGCCAAAATGTTCTCGGCAAAGAGGTCTGCAAGATGCTCCCTTAAATTTGGGACTGATCTTGAGACATCCACATCTAGGCAATGACCATTACCTGTTTCACCGACAGAAATGACCTCACTGGATAAGGGTGAGTGAGGTGATGGTGTGGACTTTGATAGTAATGCCCCAGCGGCCTCTGGACTCGACATCAGCCCATGGCGTTCGATGATTGTTTCTGTAACAGACATACTTGCGCGGTCGGTTGTCCAGGAAAGGAACTTTGTAGTGGCTCGTGCCAACGGAACCTATATAAAAATGCGGCTGGCGCTTTGATGTTAGTGCTAGCATCAGGGCCTTTATGCAATCCACAAATGCCACTATCTGTCCCGCCGCTGGATATTTACCAACGTTTAGTAGCGTTGGGCAAAGCCTAATACTCCACTCTGTGCCTTGTACCATACTACTCCCGGCGCCAATCATCCGACAGACGCTAATGCAGCACCACTGTCTGCCTTCTTGCGGGGAAATGTTCTCCGGCATATGGTTCTGAATCGTCCGAAGTCCGTGGACCTTCCCCCGAGGCACTAAAGCAACGAGAACCCCCACCCTTTTCTTGGCACACAACAGACCCAGCAATCGGGAGCCATGAGCTGGTCTTTAAACTTCAATCTCGTATCGCTTCCCTCTAAGTGCTGGTATGTATATAGATGCTGCAGCATCCTGATCGCGGTCTGGTTGCGCCCCAGCTTCCTCTGGACACAGTTATTCTCTCCTTGGGCCGTGGACAGTCTCAGAAAGAATACACCTTTAACATAATATGGGCTTCGGAACCAGGACGGCCTCGCCGCCGCGTACCACTAACGAGCCCTGCGACGCAGAAAAGGGCCTGGTTGTTGTGAGCTCCACGGCCAATCGACCAGCTGCTCCCTCGTTGTGGAAGGCATGGCAATATATCTTCGATTGGTACCCAAGCCATTATTCAAAGGAGGAGCGCAGGCTTCTGCGCAAGTTGGACTGCTTCATTATGCCGCTGTGCTGTCTCATGTGTGAGCCTTCCTTCTAATCACTCCGAACAAAGCTGGCCATGGAAGAGAATGCACGTGCTTAGCGAATGAAGGATCATCTGTGTTCGGGCGGAAGTATCAGAAAAGATACCCACATACTGACGGAGATGATATCTAGTTTTCATCAAATGGCTTGATCAAGGTAACACCAATAATGCCTATGTTTCAGGCATGAAGGAGGAGCTCCATCTGAACGGGAACCAGTATTCCCTGTTTGGGACGTTCTACAATATAGGATATCTCCTCTTTGAGATCCCATCCATGATGCTGATCTCTCGGCCCAACCTGTCCCGCTACTACCCGCCGACCATGGAGCTCCTCTGGGGAATTGTGACCTTTTGCCAGGCACGCATGCGCAACGAGCACGATATCTTCGGTGTCCGCTTTCTGCTGGGCGTGCTCGAGACTCCGGCCTCCTCGGGTTGCCTCTATATTTTAACCTCATGGTACCGCGCCGACGAGGTTTTTAAAAGAGCGGGAGTGTGGTACGTGAGTAGCAATGCCGGCTCCATGTTCGGAGGATACCTGCAAGCCGCCACATACACCAATCTCAATGGTGTCTTGGGCATGGCGGGCTGGCGCTGGCTGTTCATCATAGTGAGTATTCCATGGCTCCCTTCGCTGATGACCAGGGAATGATGAGGAGCTTATGTATTACTACACAGGATGGTATCATCAGCGTTCCAATTGCAATTGCTGGGTTCTTTCTCTTCCCAGGCATCCCTCAAAGCCCCCGAGTTTGGTGGCTCACCGAGCGGGACCAGCAACTTGCACGCGCCCGAATGGGCGATGACGGCGTCAAGGAGAGCACGAAGATAGGAAAGCGCATGCTCAAGCGCGTGTTTATGCACTGGCATTTCTACATCGCTATCGCTACTTACGTCTGGTATGTCCCTAAGCATAGTGTTTGGCAGGGCCGGACTGACTCTTGAGGTAAACTCCAGCTTTCAGTGTACCAGCTATGTTAGCGGGCAAATGGCCCTGTGGCTGAAATACGAGGCGGAGCAACACGGCACTTACACCATCCCACAGATCAATACGATTCCAACTGGTGTCCAGGGAGTCGCTATAGTGACCGGCATCCTTTCGACCTCTCTTTGCATGGTCTACCCGATCTGGACCACCTTCACGGCCGCCTCCGCGGTTCTTCTCTTTTGCAACGTCGTTCTTCTTGTGTGGGATATCCCAGTTGGGCTTCATTTCACGGCCTACTATCTTTTGGGGTTGACCTCTTGTATTACCCCAATCCTGTTTCCTTGGGTTAACATGATCATGAAGGACGATGCCGAAGCTAGGGCCTTTACGACGGGAGCGATGGTGGGTTTCGAACTTTCGTTTTCTTTCTCCTCTTTTTTCTTCACTCTTCGCCTTTCTTGGGCAACTTAATTTCTCCAGAGTTCGGACTAACTTCAGTTTGTTCTCATAATTGACAGATGACCTGCGGGTGGATCTTCTTTTCTTTCTACCCCATCACGACCTTCCCTGTTCTCGAGGCGCCCAAGTGGCGCAAGGGCTTCATCGTCAACACAGTTTTGACTGTCACTTACTGGTGCCTGTTTATGTTGGGCCAGTATTTGTGGAAGCGAGAGTTGAAGCGGCGTCAAAGCCAGGTGGTTGTCGATGGAGACATTGTCGAGACCGAGAAGGAGACCGAGCTGGGCGCATCAAGCAACCATGTGGAAATCACAACCAATGATGAGATTAAGATTGAGAGGCTATGAACAGTAGAAGTCAATGAAGTGGATGGGACAAGGGTGAAGAGTGAGGGTTAAACGGTTAATGGGTGTTCTGGCAAACTTCCTTTTTCCTCGACTGTGATCAATTCTTGGACTGCTGTTGCCTCGTTGCTGTAGTTGTTTATAATCCACATAAATTGATAGCTGAACATGAATCATACAATCACCCGAAATCCGTACATTATCCCGAAGACCGACAGCAGGCTTGGCACTCAATGACTTATAAGTGCCCGGAGGTCCCACCGGCCTTTGGAATCTCTCATTCCCCTACGCATATGCTAGTCTCGATCTAGGCCCGCACGTCGAATACAAGGCAAAGCTCCAACCATGCCCGCACTCCCAGGCTTCACGGACAATCCATTCCAGACCCGCTCTGACCTCGTACGGGCTAGCGTCGCTTTGCTAAATCCGCTCAAACAGTACCAGTCTCCCCAAAAGGCCTTTATCAAACTGTCCACAGACACTGCAGCAGGGTTTGATGAGCTCTCCGCCCAACTAGAGGGCTTTGCACGGCCATTGTGGGCCATCGCAAGCCTTCTGGCTCCTGGAACTAGTACAGATAGCCTTGGCCTTGATGTGGACTCATGGGCCTGTGGCTTACGGGCCGGTACAAACCCGGCATCGTCGGAGTATTGGGGTGATCTGGGCGACTTCGATCAGCGCATGGTGGAAATGGAGAGCATCGCATATGCGCTGCTGATGGCCCCTACAGCATTCCTGTCTGGGATGGACGCGGTGGCCCAGGAGCACCTAGAGACGTGGCTGCGCCAAATCAATGGACGGCAAATGCCCCAGAACAACTGGCGCTGGTTTCGCGTGCTGGTCAATCTGGCGCTGGGATCCCAGGAAGAGGTTGTGGTGGCCCAGGATTTGAAGATGCTGGACTCATTCGATCTTGGTGAGGGGTGGAGTAGCGACGGGCTCTGGGGAAACGAGAGGAAACAGGCCGATTATTATTCGGGAAGCTTCGCAATCCAGTTTGCACGGATGCTATATGTGAGGTTCATGGAGGATAGGGGCTTAGCTGCCGAGGATCAGAGCAGGGTTGAGAAGTATAAGCTGGAGGCGCGACAGTTTGCGTCGGGGTTTTGGAGATATTTTGATGTGGATGGTATGTTGGCCTATCAATGACTTTCATTTCTCCAGTGTCAACGCCCCTGCGTCCCGGTATCAACATCTGAATCCGACACGTATATTTCCAGAAGTTAAGACTCACTTGGTGGCCCCTAGGAAGTGCCATTCCGTTTGGCAGGAGCCTGACGTACCGGTTCGCGTCCGCGGCATTCTGGTCCGCAGTCGCCATAGCGGGTGTACAGCTCGATGAACCGCTCAACAAGGTCGGCGTGATCAAAGGTCTCCTCCTCCGCCATCTCCGCTGGTGGGGAAAGCAGCCTGGCATGTTTAACCCTGACGGGACCATCAATATCGGGTATGCCTATCCAAACATGTTCCTCAGCGAGAACTACAACTCCCCGCAGTCCGCATACTGGTGTCTAAAATCGTTCACCATTCTTTGTCTACCTGAGAGCCACCCCTTCTGGATAGCCAAAGAATTACCGCACCCACTCGCAGCCCCGATCTTGCTTACGCAGCCGCTCCTCGATGAAGTCAAACTCCTCTGGCCGCCCCGACATATCCTTTGCGGCGGACGCAGCCACCACTTTCTGCTCTCGTCCGGCCAAGGGACCACCAAGCCCCACCCTGCCAGAGAGGCAAAATACGGCAAGATGGCCTACTCGTCCTTCTTTGGGTTCAGCGTCCCTAGTGGCGCACTGCTCGAGCAGATGGCCCCGGACAGCACGCTGACTGTCAGCCTCGATGACGGCGAGGCATGGATTGTACGCGCAGATCCATTCAATGTACGAAGTCGGCAGATCCCGATCCTCACTTCCAACGCAGATGCTGGCATGGAGACTGGAGCGAGAACTGTGCCGGCTCTTGTTAGTACCTGGAGACCCAAGAAAGCAATTGAATTCGAGGTCCGAACTACCCTCATTCCCGCCTTGGAGCTGTGGCCAGGATGGCACTTCCGTATACACAAGGTGAGGTGGTCCCCGGCGGCCATCGAACCTGGCCCAATCAGAGTCGTTGACGCAGGCTTTGCGGCTTCTGGTCTAGCAAGAACAGGCCGGTTGTGTACAGAGAGCGAATTGAGGATGCTGTTGGATCAGGATGCCGCCGTAGTAGAAGCATGGGGGAAAGACGAACATAGTTGTTTGATCCTCTCGGATGGTAGCGCGAGTGGCGTGGTTGATTTACAACCGGATTTGACGCTTGCGCCGTGTTTAGGAGATGGCAGGCTTGAGAGCAAAAGCCCATTGATGCTGCGAGCTGATGCAAATACTAATTTAATCATGCAAAGGACTTTGATACCCGCGGTTCAGCACATGCTTGTCGCGGACTCTGAGCGCAAATCTGCGGCTGAGATGTGGTTAGCGACGGGAATATTCGCAGTTTCAAAGACGTCTGGTATTGACGTTACGGAGGTGCGGAGATTATGGTTCAAAAGACCCAAAGTACAGGTGACAGCAAAGCCAGGGGACGAAGATGAGATCCGAATCATGCTACACTGAGGTTGGGTGCTTTTGCTTTCTGTCGATAGTTTAGGTTTCATGTATCATGGTTTCTCTTGTTCATCCTTTCTTCACCTTGATCCAACTAATCATTTTGGATTGAAGCAATAACCACGATGTTTTCGTTACTCCTACCCTCTCTCGCTGAGGTCACCTTCGTAGCGAGAGGAGACCCTCCCTCTCTCCCTCTCCCCCTTCCTTTTAATTCATTAGATTCTCCCCAGTTCCAGAATACCTACCGACTGTCCCATGAACAAAGCGATACAAGCCCTATTCGGTCCTCGACTGTGCGCAGCTCGTACCACAGGCGCATAGTTCCTGCATCTAATCAGGACTTCAGCCTGGAATTGCATGTATGTTTTGTCTGCCTTTCAGCACTTTCGAACCAATTTGCTTCCAAATCATCCTTGTCCTTTGTCGCCCTTGTGGTGTCCTGAGACCGTTCAGACTAAATCAGTGCATCGGATGAATCCGACGTGTATGGATCTTCCTAGAAATCTATTTTAATTTTCTAGGTATTTTGTTAGTGGGCATACAAATTCCGAAACTTTAGGGGTGATGTCCCTGTACCGAGAGCGTTGACGGCGCTTGAATATTGTCAGGATCCTGACATGTGAGGGGAAGCAAATCGTGATGGGACTGGTGCTGAATGCAAGTTAAACCTGTGATGTGAGTGAGATAGATTTGGTTGGAATGAATCCCAAGTGCAGACAATAGGAACCATATCCAGGAAATGGCGCGGTGTGTGTAGGGGAAGGTCAACTCTTGTCTTCAAAATCTGAATCCAATAGGCGATAGCGTTTTTGGGACACTTATAGCGAACAGGAGCACAGTGTAACTACTTCCACGGGGATCCTGCCATGAGCAATTCACTAGGAGTCCAATCCTCTGTTGGTGCAAGATCATTGTTTATGTTCGCTAGTATAGCCAAAAGGTCTCACACTGGATTTATCATGAAACCTTGGGCATTGCCTGCAATTCAACTGTTAGATGGTCGACATAGCGCCGCTACTCATGTACGACAGGCTGGACCTTCAATACAGTGGCCTGAGGGGGAAAGGGGTATCCTGAAGTTGACCGTCTGTTTGGTAGCTTTGGGGTAGAGACTACGTGGGCGAAGCACTGTCGGCGCTTCTGTATGCACGGCATCGAGCTTATTCAAGATTCACCTGGTCTACCACCCCTTCATCGGGACACATTGAGAACCCTGCCTTGTCGCTTCTGGAGCTTGCAGGGAGGTCTTTGGGCAGACGGTGCCAGGATGTTCATTCATTGGGCCTGAGATATCTCTCAGACTGCCACTAGATAAAATCCATCCAGCTCAGTGACAGGCCAGCGCACATTTAGCGGCTCTTCCTGATTGCCGTGATGTGAGTGGACATCAACGGGGGTTTCTAACTGGACTAGAGCTGCTGGTCGCTCATGAGATATTTGTACTCCCTCTCATCCCCGCTGTACCGATCACACTCGAGTCCGTATCATCCTAGAGTCTGTCGTTCAGGCCAAGGGATTTGTAGGTCGTTCGAACCTCCCTCTCCAACGGGATCGTCGTCTACGCGCGAAAGTCACCTGGCGGTATTTGTTGCAACTGGGGTGGATTCCTGTCGTAGCTGCTTTAGGTCCGCTGCGTGGTGAAATGACCACACGATGATCTCCTCTTGATCTTCTCAAATCATCCTGTTGGTTGGTACACAAATTAGTACAACGATTGCACCATGGCGATCGATTCGAAGATTGAGCTTATTGGTGATAGGGCCAATTGTGTCATATTTTTTTCAAGAGGGGCTACTGCTGAGGGGGCGCCGTAGCAGACCGTCTTTGGGCGTCAAATGAATCCAGACGAAGAGCCCAGGGGGTGGTGATATGGACGAGGAGTTTTCGAAGCCCTACTAGTCCGGCGAGTACTGCGCATAAGGTATAAGCTATTAAGGTGATTTTATCTCCTTGAATCTATCGACTAGTTCACCTCTGCCTTGTTAATTCTGTAATGTGCCGTAGCTGGAATGTCGTACAAAGATGTGGATGCCTGTTATGGATGGAATAGCTTTCACTTAATTTTGTGCTCGGCCACAATATATATGTGACCGGATCACAACTAGAATGTAAGGACCTGTGAGATGGACGCAAAAAATGACGCACTGAAGGCATAAAGGACTCTCTTCCCATCTGGAAAATCCGACCAGTGAACTGCTTCTTTCTGGCATCTTTCAGATGCTTTGCACTACGATTCTGCACCCGCAAAGCAGTCTGGTTATCGCCACGGAGGTATTCGAAGGCATATCGGATCTGTAAAGAGTCATATTTTAAATACTGTACAGAAGAAAGGCCGTATCTTATGCGGAGCAATTTTTGCATAGTGGGACTGCGGGACATGGGAATATAAAGCAGGTCAACAATCTGCCCAAAGTGAGATTTAAAAGTTTTATTTATTTTTTTTTTTGACAAAGGTCGCCTCTCCAAAACGGCCTAACGGATACTAAGCCATATCAATTGCCTTCTAAATCGCCTGTTGTCTGAGTAGCAACTTATGGGACGGGAAGGGATAGCCACCCCCTAAACCGTCTCTCTAGAGTTTGCGTTGAATCAAAATGAAGGTCCAATCTCCCCACTGCTACCATCGCTGTTACTTGGTAAACGAATACGGCCTGCTACTGTAAGAAGCAAATGCCACATCACATCCCAATAGATCGAGCCATCAGTCCACAGCGTCAAAACGTTAATTTGAGGTGTGAAACGTCATTTACCTATTGTGGAGCATAAGAGGAGAGATGCAGAGACGCGGCGGATATTATTAATAGTATTGGGGTCATCTACTTTCATTTTGATGGGTCCCATAGGATATAGACCCAGAGGTACGCGCTCTTTTGACCGAAACTCAAGAGTAATCTGTGTATAGTAGTATGTAGAAAAATTAGGATTATTTGGCGAGTGCATATCTTCAAGGATTAGTGTCCTCTATCCGGATTGTATCCATCGCAGGCCTGCAGACTCATCTCGTACTTTGCCCATCCAGCTCAGCTGGCTCTCGCAATTGTTTGTATGATTGAGAGCCATCTATCACGGAATGGATCTACGGTCACAACAGGCTCTCAAAATATAGACGCAGGAGGAAGGCAAAACGGGCATTAAAGGCATGTTAATTAGAAAACAGCGATGAGCCAGGGCCATCAATACTCTCCAGGTCATATAGGCCAGGTACAATCTCTGTGGTTACATTCTCCTATTTTTACGGTTCCAAAGGATGGTATGCAGCCTTGTCAATACCCCCCACTGCCTTAGCATGGTATGGAGCCTTGCCACTAGCCCATCCCAACAAAACACGTCGCCTTGTCGTGAGGCTGTCGGTCTGAATTCGGCGACTATACTCCGTACCCTCGACCCACCCACTCCGTATTGTTTCTTTTCCGAGCATCGAATCCCTGTTCGTGAACCCACCGGTAAAGCCTTACGGGCCAGACGTCCAACGCGATTGGCCCTCTTGTGAGAATAATTTACAGGCGGGCATACTTGAGGCGAAATCAAAGGGGACGGTCGTGGCAGTCTTTCTCTCAGCTGGTCAGGTAAAATGGGAATCTAACTTCCCCTGGCCCTTAAGATCTAGGCTATATGGCCTTTGACATGCTGTAACTCCATACTCGTAATGATATAGAACAAGGTAATTGCTATAGAAGGATTCAAAAGACTCGCAGGGGAACGAGGGAGTGGAATTCTTCTTTCTTATTCTCGGCTTGGTACCCTTGTTCTCCTACGGTTGCACAGCCTTACTCGCAAGGATGATCATCTAATGAATTCTCCCCCGGACGGGATGATCAGCAGTCACTAGTGTGATATGTACGCGACTGTACTCGAATTGCAGGAAATTTCATCCCTGGATACCTGGATGTATATATTCGTCTAGTTCCTCAGTCCCTGAACACATGCCTTATAAAACTCTGAACATATTATGAGCACATAGGCGCGTCCCGTCCAGATTTATATTTTCGTTTATTTTATTGCTGCCATGACCGAGCGAACTGAATCTATATCGTTGAATCAACTTTCCGGGGCATCCCAGCACAATTACACTCAAACTGCGGGCCTCACAGGACGACCCAACTCCACCACCCACTTCCGTTCTCCCGCCAAGCCCCGGGGAATCTGATCAAGACCCGACTGGAGGTACCATAGATCAATCTCCATTTCCCTCAGCATGGCTGCATCGCTCTGGGTATATCCTCCTTCTCGTATTTGTCTACACTATCCTCGCTCTGTTCTCGTGGCCGGTCACAAGCTATCTATCGTTTCGGCCAGTCTATGCTTATAGTCATAAGGAATTATACAAGGCTGCCACAGTGATGCAAGCAATTGTCAACACTTTAACTATTCCTTTAACTTCTGCAGTGTGTTCAAGTGCCGCAGTAATCTTTATACAAAGGAAACAAAGTAATCTTTCTCTACGGCAAACTATGGTCCTTGCGGACAAAGGCTGGACCGACTTGCCAACGTATTGGAATCTCTTATCTGGATTCAGCTCGCGAGGCTGGCAGAGATACGGAAGCTCTTTCCTTTTCATTGGAATATTCGCAATCCTTCTCGGCCCTATCGTAAACGGCCTACAGCGACTCTTCGTGACAGACACAATTACCAAGATCTCTGGGAATCCTGGAACTGTTCCCAACTTGTTTGGTATGCCAGACCCTTGGAGGAAATGCGCTAAGTCTACGCCTCTAGGTTTGACTGTCCTTCAGACCCGCAGCGCGCTAGGATTTCTAAGTGAAGGGCAAAAGCCGGCTCAGCTATGGCACCGTGGTAATTCAACCTGTCCTAATGCATCTCTGTCTGTCTATCAGCCGGAGGACTGCGCCGGTCCTACACTTGGGAACATACTCTCTTTGGATGATCCATTTTTGGCGCAAATAGGTCGCCACTATAATACCGGGAGAGTCCAAAGTTTTATACCTCGCATCAATTCGACCGCACAGTTTCAAGATATTTCAAGCTCCGATTTCTCACAGAAGTGTGATTCAATACCGGGAGCTTTCGTTGCCGAATACCAAGATAGCATGTATCAGAACTGGGGACTGAAGGCTTGCATACCTGCCAACATCTCGCAATCTCCATGGAACCTTACAAGGAAACGCCAGGACTTTGAAGAAGAGCTTTTTCTTAACATCACAGCGAAAAATGACGCCTTGGTTATAACTACTACTTTTTACAACGTCACACTGCGCACCACAGCGGGGTACTTCGAACTGCCTAACAATATGAATGATGGCCGCGCTGGTCGATTGCTTGAGAACGACCCATTTGATATGGAGGACTGCGGTCTAGACTGTTCAGGACCACACGCCATCGATACCGCCAATCCAGAAATTATTGAAAGGAACAAAGGCCCACTAGCGATAATTGCCATCGCTCCTTTCGGAGAAGGATCATTTATAGCTACCCGTTTGGCCAATCCATCTGCCTTCAAGAGCAATGGTACTGCTTCCGGGCTGTGTGTGGATCTGGTTCCACTCGGACATTTTCTGACTGACAATCTTCTTGAGCCTTACTACTGTGTCAAATCATATTATAGTTCGGATACCGGGGTATCTGATGAAATTCGGCGGTATTTGCTAAACTTCCAAATTGGCAGGGAGGATCTCCAGAATGCTTTTGAGGCGGCAGCATTTTTAGCCAACCAGGCCTGGATGGAGAGCCTTACTCCATTTTGCAATACGCAGACTCTTCACTATGACAACGGGCTTGATACTCAAGTACCCGTTATTTCGATAGCGGGTTTGGTACTCATCTCTGTTCTTCTCGGACTGCATCTTCTCATTCTGATCGTCCTCGCCACTTGGTCTGCTATGTCTTCAAGATGGACGACCAGTCTCGACTCTTTTACTATGATGAGAATCGGAGGTACAATTGTGGATAGTATTCCCTTGAAAATTGCACATCGCTGTAATCTCTCGAACCATGTTTCTTTCAGTTCGACGTCGCGATAAGCCTGTACTTTGCGCAGAATACCAATAGCAGCATCGGACTGCTGCAGCTGATTGTTAATTGTGATCAAGGCTTCGACAGCTCCAGAGTTCTGATCTTGCTCGAATTCGAGCTCCTTGTAGTGGAGAGCCTTGGCAAAGGCATGACACTTGGCTGCATATCTGCCGAGTGTACGGATATCGATGGGAAGGGCTTTGTCATCGTGTTCTATGAATTCGGCAAGGTTGAGAAGAATTTGCAGGATTTCGGGTGAGATATTCGGAGAGGTGAGGGCTTTTTCGATGGAACGAACCAGCTCTTCCTGGTACTGATCATATAGCTCGGTCCAGCATGACACGAACGCTGCGTTGAACAGCTCTCTTGCCAGGGGCTGATAGATTCCAGCCAGGCTGGCACAGGCTCGCAGAGCCGGAGATGGCGATTCTTTCAGAAGCTCGACGCTGAATCGACGAATCCACTCCTGCCAATCTTCTCTGGTTGACTTTCGCGAAGCATTCTATGTATTCTTAAGATGTTGCTGGTTAACAAGGATCTTTTTTTGGCTGATCTCAGCAAAATTGGTATTATCAGCAGGGAATGCGTACTTCTCCGGTGGGTTTAGATTATGTGGGAGCGGATCGCCCTTTTGCAGCTTCGTCACAAGGATCTGATAGTTGATATGATCGATCTGATGCTGCTTAAGGACCTTGTTCATAGGGTGGATGTAATTTATGAAATCCTGTCCAAGCTGGAAGATGAGAGTGCAGGTGCAGTCCATCGCAGCTTGACGCAGGACGCGGTCACTGCTAGCCGCAACGCGTGACAGGGAATGAATCATCGGAGATGCGAAGTCGGAGACGTTTACCTGTCGCGAAAGTTTGGTAAGACTATCGATAGCAGACTTGCGAATGCTCTGGGAGTGTTGTGGTAGATCAAAGAGTCGGATAATGGATGGGATGATTAGATGCATGTATTCCTCGCCGCTTGATCCGAAAATCAGAAAGGTATGGAGAATTTTCTCCGATGGCTGACGATGAGGAGTATTATCCTTCTCAAGTATGTTAAGCATCAGTGGGATCAGTCGAGCAAGATAGTTTCTGAGTTCTCCTTCCAGGGACCTTGCAATAGCCTCCACCAAAGATATTATGGTACACTGTACTTGGTACGACGCATCCCAGAATTCCTGGATCACATCAATGATCTCTGGAAGGAAGGCATGAATGTGCTGCCGCACGATATTGACCACAATCGCCATCTGATTGAAATAGGATTCAAGCCGACTGGAGGGAGAACTTCACAAGACGGAAATGAATGCGGGGATGATTTGTCCAAGGAATGGAATACATTTCAAGCTGAGTGTCTTGAAAATGGTGACAATGGCGTCGATCACAGCAGAATGATATTGAGTCAAAGAGTTCTCCCTCAGGATATTCTGTAGCAAAGTGTGAATGGCCACTGTGGGATAGTATTCCTCGTTCGACGGGGTAAGGTCCTGTATGATCAAGGCGACATCTGATACATTTTGAATTTCATTGATATAGTGAGCATGGGGCTCGATGTCACTGATCTGCTGGTATTTGTAGGGGTCCAGAGCACCCAAAACACCAAGGAGCTTAGTCGTCTCCTTTCGAAGGGACCCTGTTTGTTCGGTCTTGATGATGTTCATGAGAATATCAAGGAGGTGGAGGTATTCGAGATATGGCTCGATCACGTAGCCTGAATTGCTGGCCAATTGGCCCAGGGTCCTCAACGTCGCCTCTCGCTTCGTGCGAGAAGAAAGATCCTGGAGCAAATCGAGAATAATCGGCATAATCTGGGCGAGGTAGCTCCTCATCTCACCCCCTCCGACGTTGGCAAGTTCGCCTACAGCCTTCAAGGTGACGGCAGCGACACCGGGATTCGGATCAGTTGTTTTCGGCAACAGCGCTGCCACTATCGGGTCCACATAGGATCTGATCAGCTTAGTGGCATTTGAGACAAACAAGCTGATGAGTTGGGCGGCTTCTTCCTTCTGGCGGGCTGTGTTGGCGAAACCCAAGCCGGTCAGAAGGTTAACCAGCAGTTTCCGCAGAGGCGGAAAGACATAAGCAGGATTCGCGGTAGATAGGCGGCCGATTATGCAAATTGCGGCTTCCTTAACTTCGAAGACTTTATCGTTAACAGCCAAGAATAAGCATCGGATATTCTCTGGCCGTGCCAGATACCGATTGAACTTGGGGTTCAGAGACCAGAGGACAGTACGTCGGATCTCTAGATCAGGGTCACCAATACCAACCGTCAAGAGCTTGTCAATAACTTCACTGACAACATAGATTGAATGCCCACTGGTCTAATTGATGATAGGGTCATGAACAAACAGCTGACAGTATGTAAGAACAGACGCTTTGCGGATCTCGGCACTGTCACTCTCCACATAATTGATTGCCACATTGCGAACGAACTCGGTCAAGATGTGACCCGAGAAATCAAAGCTCCTCAAGGTGTGAAGAGCCAAGGCAATCTCAGTATTAGAGTGAAGGTTATGAGAAGCAAGGCCTTTTGCGAATGATAGTATGGGGGGAAGGCGGTTCTCTTCGCAGCCAAGCGGCCGGAAGGGTGTTCCACAGAGGATGATGCTGAGCATATCCAGAAGCTTTTCCTGGATTGTACATTTGATTGGGGGGATGTAGTGGACCATGTCGACCAAGGCTTGTGTCAATAACTTGCTGAGACCGCAGGCGAAAATCGGGTCAAGTAGAGCCTCCATATACTTGCTGAGGACTTCGCCCACAGCCAGCGAGAGTATGCTGATACACTCGAACATGGGAGCCTCATTGACCCCGGCTCGATTTCGCGCCTTCATTGCAAGTCCCTCTTGGATGTAGATGATGATACTGTCAAGGTATTGGGTGATTGCTGGGCCCACTGCATTCGCGATCTTACCGATGGCGATAAATACTGAATTGCGCTCTTTATCTCTTTTGAGCCGCGTTTGGAGGTAAATTATGAATCGGTGGAGGTAGATTTCAACGAAGTCGGTCGGGACGTAGGATGCAAGGATAGGGATAGTGAGGACGACTTGGGATCGAATCTTCGGGTCACGGTGGTCCTTGAGGTGGAGGACAATATCGCAAGCGTTGCGGTAGTGCTCCTTTATGAACATAGCCCCCTTCAAGATCAGCTCTTTGAGGATCAAGAGAGAGCCATGAGTCCAGTCCATGTTATGAGATTTCAAGCCCAGGAGTGCCTCTTCGTAAATTCGGGCAAACCATGACTGGCGGACTTGGACATCACGAGGGGCGATGATTTCGAAGCATTCACCCACAGCCTCCGCAGCAGTTTCTCGAATAAGGATTTTGGGATCTCGAAGCGCAACCCAGACAAGCTCGAAGATCCGAGGAACGAACCCGTAGAGTAGGGTGGGCGAGCCTTTTGCCAGCTCTCGAATCACCAGCACGGCGGCGAATCGACGACTTTCCTGACGTTCTGATTGCAACCATTCCAGCGCAGACTGGATTTCACTTTCAAGTTCCGCAGTGAGAGCGCCGCCGGGCTTTGCCAGACGGCCGAGCGAACGAGCAGCGTAGATGAGCACAACATTGTCATTACTCCGTAGGGCATTTCGTAGGTAACTGGCGAATCGCGTTGTCTTCTGGGCAGTGTCGACTTCGTCGAATTCGATGAGACGGTCGAGTGCGAGGAGGCCGCCGACTCGTTCGTTGGCACCGCTGCCGGTCACGACCAGCTGGGCGATTCGCTGACTGACCGCGTTGTAAAACTCCACGAACTTCTCGGAGGGCCAGTCTAAGTGAGAGCAACAGGATCAGCTGGGGTTAGAAGCTTGCGAGGCTTTGGAACTTGGCCATACCTCGTGAGACCGAAAGAACATTGTCGTAGAGCTCGTAAGCAGCTCGAACCCGGGTCTCCTCATTCTTCGATTGCAGATCCGCGAACAATCTTTGGGTCACATCTGTGACAGGGCCTGCTTGCGCCATAAATGCGAGCTACACCCCCAGGTGGACATTGGAAGCCAACCGCTGGGGAAGAGCAGAAGCGCAGGGCGCATGAGTTGGAGGAAAGAGAGGTGTTGATATGTGGAGGAGGGAAAAGGTACCAACGCCTCCGCGAGAACCCAATGGTCTTTTTTAAGTGTATCAGTCAACACGGCCCCAACCGGACTGAGCTTGGGTCTGTTTGATAAGAAACTGCAGGGGTCCTCTGTAGTTTGGGCTAGTCCATACGGGAGTATAGGCAGTTCGGCGCCAGACGGCGACATCCGCCAAAAATAATGCGGCCAAGAAACGTCCGCCGGAGCTGTTGTGCGTTTGCTTAAGGTGCATCTCCTCATTGAGCCATGCTGGCTAATATCCAGCTTATCGTCCGGCGTGAGTTGTTTCCTATCCCCTGCACGAACATATGGACAGAGTGTTCAATTCGCCGGAGATCCCTGTCGCGCTACGGGTGGACTGATCCGACTGGTTTGTCTTTCCCAGCAATACCTGCCTAGGTACCTCGGGTAGGTCGCTCCTTATCGATCGTCCACCTAAATCGTTCTCCCGTCCTCGAGGGCTTGCCTCCATAAACAAAGATTGCATGTACCCATGTAGGGAATGGAGCTTACCGACCAATAGAGAATAGAAATGCTTTACTACGATGTCCCTTCATAAGGGCCAGCGCTACTCATCCCATAGAGGATTTCACCTACGGAGGATATCAGCGACGCATATCATCCCCGCTATCCCTCAGCTCCAGCACCTCCAGCACCTCACTCTCTCACAATTACCCGCGCACCTACTTACCTAGGTATGCAGCATCCGTCCTATCCACCACAGCGTGTATGCCAGTCATGATCTCCCATCCGCTTATGGAGGGTCGTACTCGGGTCAAGGAGACCCTCACCAAGGGCTACGCACCATCACATTTCTCCCGCAACTTGGAGCTCATTCCCGTCGAGGACAACCGAAGCCCCACGTCGCTGTCCATGAAGAGCAAAAGTGCCAGCACACGTGAGAGAGCGGCCTGCTTGCGCGTAATGGAGCCCCTCATGCTCATCTGGTAAGCGGCAGCCTTCCCTATGGGGCAGTGGTCCGGGGGCAGGAAGATGAGCGGCTCCATATTTGAATCCTTGGTGTAACAAGTTCCTGCATATGTGGCTCAGGCACCGCCGCTACTCTCAGTGGTGACCAATGATCTTGATCGACTGGGTCAGAAATACCCACATTACAGGATGCTCCAGGATTTCTTAGATAGTAAGTCCGGGGTCCAACGGTCGTCAATCCTTTTCGCAGTAGACATTAGGGTCAACATTAGGGTCAACATTAGGGTCAACAT
>NW_022475142.1:0-51898 GCF_009193445.1 Aspergillus pseudotamarii | reverse complement strand
TATAAAAAATAATATTATATAAATTTTTATAATTTAAAAAATTTATTTTTTAAATTATTCAACTATTTAATATAATTTAATAATAAAATTATTAATATTAATTATTAATTATAACTAATAATTACTCTATATATAAGATAAATTAAAAGAAATATAATAAATATTATAATATTATTAAATATTAATTTATTCTAATCTATAGTTAACTATAGTTAAGAGATTAATTAATCTTAATCTAATCTAATTAGTATTAGTTAAGGAATTTTATATCTTAATCTAACTGAGGCCGGTTAGGTTAGGTTATGACTAGGTTACGGCGGTTAGGTTATGCCACTCTACTAACTGGTATGTTATAGCTAGGTTATATATATATATTATACTGTCTGTGATTAACTGACAGTTAATCTAGTTCTGTCCAAGACAGCCAACTAGATCTATTTAGACAGGTAGTAAACTAGGGTTACTTAAAATACTATCAGTAGAAAATAGTCCTAATCTACTACTTATTTAAATAGGTTTAGTTTGGTATCTTATAGTCTTATTAGATAGAACTAGATTAACTGTAATTAATCTAGTTTTAATCTTAATCTAGGTCGGTTAAAGATTTTTATATCTTAACTTAACCGGGGTCGGTTAGGTTAGGTTATGGCTAGGTTACAACGGTTAGGTTATGCCACTCTAGGTATAACTGACCCTATTAATCTAACCTAACCTGGCCAAACACCAGTCTAATTCATATATTAGTCTTAATATTAATTATATAATTCTAATATAATAAACTCTATTTTTAAAAATATAATTTAAATATATACTTACTAAGCTAAAAATTAAATAATTTTTCTAAATAATTTTAAATTATAGTTACCGGTGTATTTCTCTAGTATAAAATAGTAATCTTAGTTTTATATAGCTCAAGATTAATTGCTAAATAAAATATATTTATATATAAGAATTAAAGAAATAAGTAAGTAATTCTATAGTAATTTAATAGAGGAAGCGGTTGAGAAAGCAGTAACTAGACTTTATAAGAACTGTTGTTGCGGAGTGGCCGCTAGACGCCTCTGTATGTGGGTCCAGAACTCCAACCGAGAAAGAAAGATATCAACCTTGGTGAGAATCCCAAACCCGCTTTCACAGCTCATAATAGCTGCTGTAACGATCGATGTCAACCCGAGCGGATCCCAACTTTGGGTTAAAAATTTTCCTGGTGGGTCACAGCAAGCGGATCCTTAATCCTGTTCTATTGCGAATGCGAATCCGAATCCGAACCCGAGCCCAGGTCGACAGCGAAAATGGGCACTTTATTCACGCAAATGTTATATAAGAACTCCAAATGAACTTTGTTCAATGATCATTCCTAAGAGCCTTTTATCAAATCAAATTAACCATTTACTTTCTTTGCCACTCCCTCGTTCATCAGCATGACCACTTCTCCCAAATCACAGATCGATCCCCCGGCTAGAGAGGGCCGTGATGTTTATACAACTCTCAACTATACAATGCCTTCTGGATGCGAAGGACTAAAGCCAATCGATTCCGATATGCCCGAAGCTGAACGGCGAAATGCTCAGCGCGAGGGCCTCACGGATGTGAGAGAAGTTGTAATCAAGGACATTCGCGGGAAAGAAGATGAGTTCACCCTGAATGTCCAAGGCTTTCAATTTGTCAAGCATCAAGTTGATGCGGTTACAGATTTGAAAGACCAAAGTCAAATCAAGGAAATCCTTCAGCCCGCTACGGAAGACCTAGTTAAGAAAATGTAAGTGTGCCACGATCACCTTGGTGAAAGATGCGGCGATAAACGAATCCCATTCGCTGACTTCGTTTCACAGGACCGGTGCATCTGAAGTCATTGTCTACCTTACTCGCTTGAGGTTCGAGATTAATCAAAATGGAAACAAAATGAGCACCCCCAATTCTCCTTCTCATGGTGTTCACTCGGATATCACGCATGCGTCTTGCCGGCCTGTTCTGAAGGATATCCTAACAGAAGACGGAATGGCGCGGCTGATGAGCTGTCCCTTTGTTGTTGTCAATGTCTGGAGGCCAATAAAGCCAATTCAAAGGGATCCTCTTGCAGTTTGTGATTGGAGGTCTGTTGACCCAGCGTCGGACATTTTTCCAGATCGTAGGGTCATTGCCGGGCAGGTTTTCGAATTTGGGGTACCAATTTTCAACGAAAAACATGAATGGTATTATTTGAGTGATCAGCAGCCAGATGAACCGCTCATTTTCAAGCAGTTGAGTAGTGATGTTGCCTCCAGCGTAACGTTGCTCCACTCTGCCTTTGTTGATCCCAAGCATGTCGATGATCCTCCACGCGAAAGTATTGAAATGAAATGTTTTGCGTTTTTCACCGAGCAGACCAATCAAGTGCTTGGCTAAGTGAGAACAGCATTGGGAGATATATGGTACTTAACAATGCCTCAGTGAGTGCCGCAATCTAATACATTGAAAGAACATTTTTTGACTCTATACCCTAGTGCGTGGTCCACCGAGCCCTTGTTGTGGACCAAGGCTCGATCAAGTAAACTATAGAGCTTCATCTACGGAATACATTCTGTATGGAAGCAGATGGATTTCTGATCGATCTCATGTTCATCTTGTATATAAACCCCCAGATTTATAATGGGCGAAAAACAATCAAGCTTCCCTTGAATTACAACAACGTTAAATAATAACGAAATCAAACCAAATCAAACCATGAAGGCCTTACCAGTTAGTTAGAGATCAGGAAGCGTTCGAGATAGTCGATTGAGTCGTCCATAGAATTGAGTATCTATCAAAATGGCACTCGGTCCACAGTGGGCTACGTATTTGTGTAGCTGGTACAGCATCATTCTGCCCTTCTTTCCCCCCCAGTAATCACAACATATAGAAAGTCCGTGCGGTAGGTGGGGACATGCGACAGGTGATCAAGTAAGGTATGAGGTGTTGTAGTTAGCCAAAAAGAAAAGATTACGCTGCTCACATTACAAACGATCCCGAAAGATAAGTTTACAAAACCGGCATGCAGTTCACAAATACTTCAACCAGAGAGCGCCTTGCGGAGATTGTTGTGTTCCATCTGACCTTCCTCCAAATCTGGTATGAAAATCTGGTAGGCCTCAGGAGATGCCTTGCTCGCTAGAAGTTCCTCCCATTGGTCTTTCTCCTGGACTGCCTGTTCCACTACTCGTTGTGTATATTCCGCCCCATAGGGAACGCGCTTAATGATGTACGTCTATATCAAGTTAGATGTGTACTCCAGTGTTGGGTAAAGCGCTATCAACCATATCTTCTTGTTGACAGAATGTAAGACTTCCGTAAAAGCTCTCATAAAACGGATCACATGAGCCCGTCCAGAGTTTTCTTCATCCACTGTGAAATTTTGCATAGACTTTGCCATGGATCGAGACTCTCGAGATCCTGAGAGAAGACTGTACCCATCATTCTGTATAGCCAACATATCTGCAAAAGCACCGTTGAAATCATCGATTCGCGTACGGAGGGCATGCAATTCTTCTATATGGGACTGAACTGCCTCAAGTGCTTCGGCGCTGGACATGAAGGATGCTTTAGCAAAGCATTGAGATGCAAAGGCCATGAGAACAATCAAGGTAGTCTTGGAGAACATGATGATGAATAGCGCTTTGAGTCAGAATAATGTGCCTGGATTTCCCAGGAGAGGGACCTCTGCGAGGGCTTTTATATATCGTGTCTTGCCTCTGTACGACTAAGGCTAGGGGCCTACTCCGCAAAAGGTATGTTCTGCCATCTTCTCCAGTAATCTCCCTAGCGCACATTCTTATAGCCTGCAATAGAAAATGATGAAGTGACCCAAATGCGTCCCCCCTTGCTACCACACAGCAGATCTTTGGTTCCCAGTATTACTGTTCCATACTCAAAAGTACGAACAGGTACAGGATTGAGTTTGTGGCTGGCATACTACTGGTTTCCGGGGCCACGTCAACCCTGGTACGCGTCGTAGGCGCTAGCGCAGTACCAATGAGTTTGCTCAACACCTTATACTTCTTGATGTGGATTCAAGATTGAGCTCCCAGCTTGACGCATCTAGACCCTGGAACTAACGTATAAGTTTTGGACAGAGGTGTTCAAGTATGGTGCTGAAGGACTATCTCACATTGGTGTTAGTTTGAAGAAGCGTGTCAATACTCTTCCATTTAGAAGTCTACTCATATCCTGAACCCCCAAAAGTCAACATATTTTATTCAGATACGTTCTACACCCATGCCTTCACATATCGTATATCCAATCCTGCGCAAAATACCATCACCTGAGATACGAGTGAATCGTCACTACTTCAGGTATTTAGAGCGCATGGTTTCGAATAAGAGTTCACCCAACCCCTCAATAGTGGCTGCCTTGGTAATCGCTACCAGTGATAGGTCCAATCTCAGAAAGCGGCGGGTCCAGTTTCGAATTTCGACAGTCATAAGAGAGTCGATAGGCATGGTAGCCACCTGGTGGTAGGTCTGACCACGCGCAAAAGCCGAATACTCTTGGATAGCTTTGACAGTCTCGACTACAAACTGCTTCTTTTGGGAAAGATCATTCAGTATCTCAGGTTCTTTCTCAAGAGTAGCAAGCATATTACGGAGACGAGCGGCACCTTCCAACTTGTCATGAGATGGCCCTTGTTGCAAGTCCAGTTTATCGTAGAAACGGAAACGTGCATCTTGTCCCCACAAGGGGCGAACCGAAGGGTCAGCAAGAGACTTTGTGCTACTCATCCCAACAATCAGATTGCCTTCTATACGGAGTGGCTCAGGAGGCTTTGCGCTTTGTCTGGGGCTTGAATGGAAGATGGCAATCTCAAATGCATCCATAACCTCTTGCTCACTCAACAGTCGGACTGATCCTGAGCGCATTCTCTCGCGAAGCTTGATATCCTGCGTTGCTAAGAATCCCACATCATCAACTCCTCCTAAATTCACCACAGAGGCTGGAAGTCCCTTTTGTCGGCGATACTGGGCGAATGAAGACACAAATGCATTCGCTGCTGAGTAGTTCGCCTGTCCAGCATTGCCCATAACGCCCGTTATGGAGCCACAAACAACGAAGAAGTCAAGGTTGGCGTTGCACTCTGTTAATGTATGATGAAGATTCCACGTGCCTGTGACCTTGGCGGAAAGAGTATCTTGCCAGTCCGTATGGCTCATGTCAGGTATGAATTGGTCCTTTCCTAGTCAGTATTTCTATTATTAATATAAGGATTAATTGTCGGAACTGCTTACCCGAACTACCATAGAAAGCTGAAGGACTCCCGCAACTGGCAAAGGGCAACCATGGATTGCAGCCCGGACATCGCCCATAACAGCCACGTCTCCTGTCATCGTGATAGCTGTACAGCCCTGGACCTCGAGCTCACGAATGAACGACCTGTCCTTGCTGGTCTCTCCCGCTGATCGGGATAGGAAAATCAGGTTTCGAGCACCTCGCTCCACCATCCAGGAAGCCATTATACGTCCAATACCCCCAAGGCCACCAACAAGAATGTAGGATGCATTGGGTGACAGCCTTACTTGGTATCGAAATCTTGCCATCAGACCCGTTCGGGATGTGCCTGGCATCTTCACCACAAGTTTCCCCAAATGCCGACCCTGCTGTAGGGAGCGAAATGCCTCGGGAGTGTCAGTGCCGGATACCACCGCTAGGGGGCGAATTGGGGATATCTTCCCTTCTTCGTATAGTCGCAGTGCTTGTCGGAAGAGTCTATCGAACGGTCAGTCATATTGCGATACAAATGAGACCGTCGGCAGCCTTAAAATTTGAATACCTGTCAGTAAACCCCGGCTTTTCGCTAAGGCGAATTAGGTCGACGCCGAAAAATGCCCGGTTGCTCCCAAATGGCTTTAGACCTATTGTACCATGCTCCATGAAGTCTCTCTTGCCAATTTCTATCATCTTGCCAAATTCGGCAACACATTTCCAAGACGCCTGAAGAAGCTCTCCAGCCAGTGAATTGAGGACAATGTCAGCACCTTGGCCATGAGTCTCCTGCATCAGCTTGGGAAGAAAGGACGTGTCACGTGAGCTAAATACTTGCTGTCGAGCCAAGCCGAAATTATCTATTAGATACTGTGTTTTCTGCTCACTGCCGACGGTGGCGTAGATCTCAAGCGACGAATAAATTAGTGTTCCGCACTCCAAAAGCTGTGTTATTTCCTTACCCTTGCTCCAACCATCTGACATAGCTGCACGGCAGCTAGACCGACTCCCCCACAAGCCGCATGGATCAGCACAGACTAGGTACCTATGTCAGCGGTGCATTTTTCACTCGTGGCATATAGCCTACCTGTCCTTTCTCCAATCTCCCAATATCCATGAGGCAGTAAAGTGCTGTAATGTAAACTACAAGTATAGAAGCGGCATCTTCTAATGAAAGCGATGGCGGCAGAAGTGCACATTTGCTTGTAAAGACAACAGCATGTGTGCGAAACACTCCAGGGCCGCTTATTACGACTCTATCTCCCGGCTGGAATTGCTTAACACCAGGACCGCATTTTCGTACAATACCGCTGGCCTCCATTCCCAATTCGTTTTTGTTTGACATAATGCCTAATGCGACCATGACATCCTATAGGAGTTAGCTGTTTTTGAAGTTTCTCTAGAAGTCTCTTCTGCATACGCGAAAGTTCAGTCCAACAAACTTCACCTCAATTTCGACCTCGTCTTTACCGGACTAGATCTACCTAATATCATTAGGGGTTGGCACACATACCGATATCATTCTGTGATGGATGCGATGCAAGATTGTCGGGTTTCATTTTGCTACCTGAGTTAATCTACAAGCGCACAGCTGCCATATACATACTTCAAATCTTGCAATCGGCTCCGGGTTATACAATAGTCCCATTAGCTTGACGATCCGACATGAGAGGAAATGAGTAAGTATAATATTTCTGATTGTGATGATATGAAACTATCAACAGAGAGATTCTAAGATACAATATGAACTCAACGGCTATGGCTGGAACATTGCATGGATTTGTTCTAGACACTATATGTCTGGAAATTGATCCCGCGCCCTGTGGGCCCACGTATAGTTCCATAGTATCTATATCTCAGAATTTCTGCTGCTAGCTGTATAATGGTGAATATAAGGAAGATGGTCTTGTTGAACGGTACTGGAAAACGGCGATGATATGCTGGGCCCTCAGATGCGCTTGTCGATTTGCGTCTACATAGCTAACCCCCACCTCTGGCATACGGAAGATATATAAAGAGGTGCTAGGGGCCCCCAACCTTCCCGGAGCTTTCCTACCTATCTAACAACATAGTATTCTTTCCTCCCTTTCCTTGACACCTATCCCAACCACCAAAATGACTACCGAATCCTTGCACATCATTGCTAAAGATCCGTTCATTAGGGATGACGCCGCATCCAGTTTAGTCGCTGTCTCGCATTCCCGAAGTTCCCGACCCTAGACATCACTGCGAGTGGCCAGCGTCACGGTGCGATCAATGATCTCCCGGAGAGTTATGCTCTAGATCATCAGATTGCACTCGCGTATGGGTCGACCATGGCATTGGAGACTACCGGTGCCCGACTCCGTGTGGCCAAATGCAACCAACGGCTAGTGTTTACCGATACACGTCGACGTGTATTGAAAAAAGGCATGAGACTCTGCCCAGAAGACAAGAATATGGTGTGTTAACCGTCTGAGGACCTCGTCGCTTCTACCAACAACAGGCAAAGAATGAGCGTTGTTGGAATTCATTTGCTTCTTTCACAGAAATGTGTCTGCCAATCCCCATACCCACTGCCCACCACTTAGTCAGCTTCTCGCTTTAGTTACCGGTTCAACTCTGAATGTCAACGTAGCATGATATAGCAGTAATTTGGAACTTTACTGATAATAAATCATAAGTATGATAGTCAAACGCGAGGCGCGCATCCCACAGTTTGCCGGCAACCGTGAGCACTGCCAGACATCTCAATCACCACCATCCTTCCCTAGATCCGTCTGCGTATATTTCCTTCTTTCATCGCCTGGACCGTATGCTACGGTAGAGGGGAAGGTATCTTCAACATCTATTAAATACCCAGTTACACCTACAGAGGCCGCATATCTCCATAAGGAATAGGTACATATCGGATATACAAACCAGACCCTCGACCGAGGACTAGGCGTGATGACTCCAGCATCGGGTGCAGCAAACCCTCAACACATGCTCAATCCCTCGTTCATCCAACAGGGTTCTCCATTCGACCAGCCTAATCGCACCTTCGTGAGTCTCCATTCAGGTTGCAGCGATGTTGACGTCATTGAGTTGGATCACGACCGGCCGGTCGCGTTTATGAGTCACTGGGTATTATCTCCAAACGGACGACAGCTCTCCCATTTCAAGCCATTTTCGCATCCGAATGTGCTCGCGATCAAAGAAGTTTCCCACAGAATGATCACGTGTCCTTCCTCCATGGTGAGTGGGGTTCTCATTGTGTCAGCTCCGTCGTTTGTCTCCAGGTTAGCCTGGTTGGTGAGATCGAGGTAGCAACCGTTGGCAAAGGAGTAGGAGACCACTGGGTCGCACCGCGTCTAGTCGTGGCGTGCCAGCTAAATGCTTACAGGTTCCCTCGGGATTAGCGTACGTGCATGAGATCTTGAAAATCGGCCACGCGGACTTGACGCTCTGCAGTGCATTGATCTTGGAGGAGGGGATTATCAGAATCAGTAATGTCGCAACGATGGACAACCCGCTGCGGGCATGGTGTTAACTTCCCTTCCAGATGGAACTCGCAAGAGTCTCACCCGACAACACCATTCAGTCACAATCGGTAAGGACACTCTGGCGGTCAGTTGGATTGCGTCTAGTCTTCTGGGACTAGGTCATGCTGCTGGAGTGCGTGGTACTATAGGTCTTTTCGCGGAGGACTTCGCATGTGTACTCCCAGGCACGACTATCGAGGGCTTGTCGAAGGTGAGATAGATTATTTGGCTCTCTCTGACATCGATACTAGCACCTGTGTCTAAGGATATGTAGTGCATCATATTGTCTCGGCCCTACGAATATACTATGTGCTATTGTACGAGATCGGACGCCAGCCCAATCCTGATATTGCTCGGATGTGAAGGATCACTGGATGGTATTTACAAATAACATAACTGTGAGATAATGCAGCAGTGTTCCATGCTTAGGGATCACCACTATTGTTGATGCCGGGTCGGGTTCGGGGCGGGCCCAGCGGGGAGCCAGATCAACTCTAGGTTCGACTGGTAAGAAACTTTACGAGCTGTCCAGCATCGAGGAGATTGATTGATTTCTAAAAGACGATTTATTTTTAATAATGATAACTCGAAGTGGTTTGTCTTCGGAGACATATGGCCACTTACAAATGGTGTTGGAGTATTTTGGATAGGGGGAAAGATTGTTCCGATTGGCCTAATGACTTACTTCAGTATGAGGAAGACTCCTGGTCGGATGAATGAAGCTGTGCCATTACAAATTATGTGCTAGAACGTCAGAGCTGATGCATTCAAATAGAGCCACTATGCCATATGGGACAAATATCAATCCAGCTCCATTTGTCTTATCTATCCGAGCCGAACTCTCTACTTTGACGCAATGTCTTCCTTGAACGAGCTCCTCAAACTCGCAAGCCCAGTTCGCGCGCATGCCTTGAAAACCTTTAGCGTAACTGCACATCCGGACGAGGTGCTCCAAATCCCCTCGCGGGAAGAAGGGCGCTTTATTCGAATCCATGCCTACAACACACTCAATCAGGATACTCCGAGTTCAATTCTCGTGAATTTCCATGGGAGCGGATTCGTGAACCCTTTATATGGGAGTGATGATGAGTTTTGTAATTTTATTGCCGAGAAAACTGGACTTATGGTTCTCGATTGCGCCTATCGACTCGCACCAGAACACAAATTTCCTGCTGCAGGGCAGGGGGAATAGTGTCTCTGGTTCTCAGCTCGGTG
Source organism: Aspergillus pseudotamarii (assembly GCF_009193445.1). NCBI lineage: Eukaryota > Fungi > Ascomycota > Eurotiomycetes > Eurotiales > Aspergillaceae > Aspergillus > Aspergillus pseudotamarii. Next base: position 41,969 of record NW_022475142.1, on the reverse strand, counting down.
ATCTTACCTCCAGGAACATTCAAAAATGTGCTTGCCGCCTATCCTCCAACAGACATGGCCCAAAGTTCCGCAGACAAGATTGCCCCTGATACATCCATAGACAGTGCTCCCATTAAGCTACTTGATACATTTATAAGATGCTATTAGTCAAACCCTGAAGACGTGAAGAGTAACCTTGCTTCACCAGCCGTAATACCAGCAGAGAGGTTCTCAGATAGAACCTTTCTCGTTACTGCGGCTTGTGATCAGCTCTGTCTTGAGAGAGAGACGCTTGGATATAGAATCAAAGATATGACAAGCACGCATGTCAAGATGTACAGGTATGACGGTTGTGGGCATACTTTTGACAAGGCATATGAGACAGGATCGGTCCAGGAACGAGTGATGAATGACCTCTACGACAAGATGGCCGTATTTTTAATGGAATAATTATTTTGTGTCCGTTGGTTGTATAGCATAAGGTTATTTATCAATAATTCATGCTTGAGGTGTGCCATATGTTCACTATACTTTTTATTTTACTTATCAGGTCTATTGATTGTATGGGCCGAAGTCATGGACCTTTAGCCCAGAGACTAGGAATCTAGATTACCTGACACAATATCTTTTATACAAGGTAATTAAATCCTTCTACTAAGAGTAATAGAATAACAAGTAGGCTGCTAAGCTAGTACTAATATACTTAGCATCCGGTCCACCTATAGTACAAATACTTCCGTCGGACAGATATGTACTATAAACACTCGGATCCACTCCATATGTAGCCACATTCAATTGACTATCGGTCAGATAGGTTACTAGAATAGAATAGTACCAGATAGAATGCTAAATGAGCAGCTAAAAGAAGACACTTATTACCTCTAAGCTTAGGAGCCCTTCGTAGACCTTACCGAGCCTTGAATGAATCCTGTATTTATCTACATTACTGTAAAATTCAAAACACTAGTTCAAAGCTCACTAACCGAATCTATATACTGATAGATATCCTGTTGGGGAGAGTATACTTCTACTACTGAGCAGTTTCGTCACTGTTATAGACTGAGTAATACTATACACTGTATCAATCGAATCCTGTTTTTCCGTACGCATGCTTATACGGTGTACCAATTGGAATTCTCTGGTTCGATTTGACAGGAGGTTGGTGTTGTTGTTATGCAGTTGTAAACTCGCTATTGATGTGTTTATTTATAATTAAATGAGCTCGCTCCCTTTTGTGAAAGCACTTTGCGTGATAGATAGCCAGTGATTCTCATTATATCATGTCCATAAATGATGTAGCACGATCATATCCAGAAAAACATGATTGGGGTCAAGTTAGGCTGAGTTTCCCTCATGGTTGGACTTTGAAGCGGCATGCCGCTCAGGCTTGTTGTCCAACTGGTGTTGGACATTACGAAGCCCCTTTCATCCTTGCCACCGGACCGCTCATTCTAGGTAACGCCAGAGCAAAGTACGCTAAAATACGGTACACAACTCCAATGACAATCATAAGCCTAACAATTGGGAAAGGGAGTTAATTAAGCTTCATTTGCGAGGGAGCAGAGTGTACTCACCCAATATCAAACCCTGTTCTCCCAGTGATATACCCGGTGAAACGGGCAGCTGCATCAGTGTCATACAGGTACGAGAATGGCATAACGTGCTCGCTAAACCAAGCTTCAGAATACCAAGTCTGAGACAGTAAGGTCAGTCCATGAATGTGTCTGTGTAGGAGGGCCAAACCAACATACTCCCGGACAAATGTACCACAGCCAGTCCATTTTCCAATACTTAACTTGATCCAAACGAGGGCCAGACCCGTCTAGGACCCCTGCAGTAAGGCTTGTGAGCATTGCTAACAATAAAGCATCTTGTCGTGGAGCCAAGGACGCAACGAGGGAAGCTAGTCCATAGATGCCTGCTAAAGCCTTAGCCAAAGGTAAAAAGCCTTCAAGGGACTGGCAGGACTAACAGAAGAAATATGCTGCATTTATCAAAAACAAAATATGGACCGGAATGACGGTGGCTGCCAGCACTTTGAAAAATGCTGTGAAATGAAGAGTCGATATCAAGATACGGGGCAATGTACACAAGTCTTTGCCGATGAAGTATGCACTAGCGGAATGTCCCGAATGGACTTCGTGGTGGAATACCATCTCTTTAAGTCTCAGTCAGTTCCATCGTTCACGCCCTTGATTGGTAGTAGTCATACTCTCTTCTGCAATCGTTTTAATTCCAGCTGGTGCAGCTGCGAGGCCTAACGGATAGCAAAGCTAGGGTTAGTTGTAAAGACTCTTGATATGGTTTGCCTTGCCAAGTGTTGATGCCGAAAGTTCGCTTACCAATTGCAAGGCTAGAGAGAAGGCCCGCTGTGGGTACGCTCTTGTAATCCACCGCGCTGGACAGGAGCTCAAATGGTTCCCTAAAGTAGCCTTGAAAAACATGACCTTTCGATTCATATATGGAAAGGCCGATGAGGACACCGCAACATGAGGCTGTAACAATCTCCAACAGAATACCAAAAAGCTGGTTCTTCTGCTGTTTGGCTCCACAACGAATATATGTCAGCACCTGGATTAACCATGCCGCCCGATCATCAGGAGGGGTGAAAACAGGCCCAGCCATGACTGGTGCAGCCACTGCAGGAGAATGTTCCGTAAAGCAACCTTCAGCGTTTGGCAGGACTCCTGCTAACGCTTGCTTTTCTTCGAACCATGGGATATCAGACCCCACCTGTCTGGTTTTGATGAGGTCCATAACAGTGTCAGCAGGATTGTCGTTTTTGGGTAACGTGGAGCCAATCGACTCAAAATAGTCCGTAATACCCGTCTGTGGTCCAACGTAAATTGGTCTTCCAGAGACCAAAAGCATCACATCATCTAGAAGATCAAAGACATCTCTTCGAGGTTGATGAATGGCGCAAATAACTGTAATACCAAGACCAGAAAGATCTTTCAGCAGGCCCATTACGGACAACGCGGTTGTGGCATCCAAACCCGATGTTGGCTCATCGAGTATGATTGTGGACGGCAGTGCAACGATTTCTCTGCCGAGCGACACGCGCTTGCGCTCTCCTCCAGATATTCCTCTATTCTCTGGAGACCCTACTTGCTGGTCTCTTATATGATCTAACCCGAGATATGTGATAATATTGTCCACGTGCATCATTATGTCGCGAGTCTCGTACGTCCCCCCCAGTCGAATGGTCGCGGTATGCAGGATGTTTTCCCAAACAGTGAGATTCGGGAAGACGATGTCATCCTGTGGGACAAAGCTAATACAATGGCGGTATCTGCTTGTCATCAGAAACACGTATCAGCGGCCAAACGCCGTTGACAAAGAATATAGCCCAGCTTACCGCCCGATATTTCCATCGTCGCCATAATTTTCACTAATGTTGAGGCACCCAAAGCTTTGCTTTTCCATCCCCGAGAGAATGCGCAGGAGGGTTGCTAGCAGATGTCAGTACTGGGCGCTTTTTTGGTCCTGTAGGGCAGAATGACATACATTTGCCAGCCCCCGACGGCCCCATTATACCAAACATGTGGCCTTTTGGTATCTGACAAGCCACTCCCTGCAAGACAGGGTGTGGCACAGCCTGCTTTGAAAAGCATAAATCACGGAGCTGGAAGCCCAATCCAAGCTCGCCTTGTTGTCTGTCTCTCGACATCGTCCCAAAGTGAGGAAGTTCTCGAACAATGGATCCCTGTTCGTACGCGGCATCCAGAGTAGGGGGGTTACCCGCCGTTCCCTCGGCACACTCAACGTCTCCTTGGTCCGGGGAGATCCTTGCCGATGGGACAGTATTAGGAGCGTGCAGCCCTTTCTTATGTTTCCATGCTTTCGTACCAAATCCCAGAACGGCCCAGAGCAAATACAGTGAGGCCAATATTACAAATCCAATGACTGAGATTTCCCGAGAACTCCCTTCTGCACATATTGAAAGAGCTGTACAGCGTTTTGGATGATAACTTCCTAGGGGACAATAGGAGCCTGGCGGGCATCGGATTTGCTCTTGACTTCGGGGTGGACAGTAATAGCCCGGCGTGCAGACAACGGGTTCGAACGAACCCTGCTGTTCATGACAGATATTCTCCGATGGCTGCAGGCGAATCGTCTGGCAGCCTTTTGTAGGTGGGCAGAATTCTGGTGGTTTCTCTGTACTTGTATTGTGGCCTTATTGGATCAGCGCCTTCGTCAGCATTCAGCATCTGAGGCTTCCGGGCTCCTCCTGCCATATGGCGAGTCGGTAACATGAGACTCTGGACGCAGCGGGAAGACAGCTTCTTGGAGACTTCGATAGAAGATCAAGCAAGCCTGCAACACTTACAAATGAATCCTAAATTGCAAACAGCTGCGTCCGCGAGAACCACAGGGTTCTGGCCCGACAAGCACGCACCTTCGGCCATTTAGCCGACTAGGGGTGGATCACAGCAATAAAAAAAATAAAGAGATCATGGAGTTTTAAGACTAGGAATTGACTGAGTTATGTATGCATATTACCATTAAAGTTGATTCAATTACATACAATAGGGTTTGCTGAGTACCGGCTGTAATGGTCAGTTGTTTTCGTCATGGCATCTTTACCTAGAGCATCTTGCCCCGGATCAGAAGCAATTCACATTCAGGTAACTGTGGCTTGTAACTGTCTAGGTTGCTCACTTGATTGAATTTTGTACCAGCAAGCCGGTCACGGATACTACGTGCTATTAAACGCTTCATAATAGACCTAGGTCTTGGGACTTAAGTAGCTTTTGGTGTCTCTGGGCTCTTTCCGCCAAAGCCTTGCTTTCGCAGCTTCCACCCTTTATGTGCTGCATTTCTGCGGAAGGGATTGAAAATAAAAAGTAAAAATGAAAACAACAAAACAAAACATTCCACTGACCAGTCCGGTTAAATTTACGCTCACTTCCACGGTTATAGCTGGTAAGTTTGGTTCCAGAATGAAGCGTCAAACTCTTAATATACTACATCCCTTCCTTGAACATTCCTACGTGTCAATGCATTTGGAATCTGCCGTCCACTCGTGGGAGCGATCGGCAATGCATTTTCCCGTTGTATACCTTTTTCGATAAAGAAACACGAAACCATTGATATCCCACTTCCCCTTCCACATTCCTGGGACTTGGCATCTGCCATCCACTTGTAGGAGCGATCTGGAATGCATTTTCCAGTCGCACCCGTCCAGCAAGTTGCGTTGCATGACTATGTCACACCTTTCGCGAGTGTGTCAAAACGGATAGACTATACTGGTATCGTCCCGGAACGGGGGACTTCAGTTATTGGGCCATTGGAATGACCCAAGAGAGGCACTTTGTGATTATGTTTCGAGGCTGGACCTTTCAGTGCTCCTTCACTACTTTTATGACCAAATGCCCACATATCTAGCCCCGGTACCACGTCCTTGTCTGTCTTCACAGGGCTACGAGTCTCAAAATGAGCAACCTATACGATGCTGGTTGCAGGACACTGTTGGCGCATGGAACGAAGACTACTTCTGACCCCACGTTCCGGGAATGTTTGGTACTGACCAGAATCACCAGCTCTGCTGGCTTGTTGACCTCGATTCTCGTGATCTTGTTTGTCATCATGCACCGTTATGTGTTTACGGTCTATTACCTGACTAGAGTATACGGGAAGAGCTATGCGCTCCTGGAGCCCCGTCAACAGAGCCGACTCCGCTGTCATCATTTGGACCTGTTCGCAAAGGTGATCTCGTTGGCTTTCATCGCCCAACCGGTCTTCATGGTGCTCTGGCGAGGACGCTCCTGGTCTGATTTTTTCTCTACGAAATCCGACTTTACTTTTGGTGATTCGGCATCTGTTGGCACTGCTACGATTGCCGCCGCCTTCCTCTTCGAGATAGCTTCATCGGAAACGCTCGGCCTGTTACCCTTTGTCCATCATGTCGGATCTATTTTAACCATACAAGGGTATTATTGGTGGTCGGTCGCCCAACCTATCGATATGGACGCGGGTGTAGGCAAAGCCAAAACCATGGCTAATATCTGTTTATTGTGGGGTACGCTGTCTCGGTCACATTGTGTATAACATTCTCATATGAAGGACGTAACTAACACTCGATTAGCCTTTTTCGCCTGTATCTTTGGTTCTATCAAGTCTGTTGGTAATATAATGCGACGATGCTTTGTGTTGAAACGTGTGACCCTTCGTCAGCTCTGCCTCGGTGTCTTCTGCATCGACCTGATCGTGGCTGCCTTGGAAGCTTTTTCGGTACTATATGCAGTGCTGGGCGGGTGGAGTGAAATACCAAGTGGTGGGCAATGGGTCATACTCTTCCTACAAACAGGATTTTCGGTGAGCAAGTGGGAACATATACGCCCGTTCTATGCCATTTACAGGCGAGGAAGATCATAGCCTTCTGCTCGAATTCGCCCCATTGCTCTCTTGTTTTGGTCCTGGGCAATTTCATGAAGCAACTGGCGTTGTTGAATACAAAACGACTGTCACTCGTGGAACACCTTAGAGGGGGTTGAATATGACAATGGGAGACGATAATACTCGAGGGACGGGGCTATACTTCGTGCCCCATTTTCCATACTCATCTGAGAGCGGTACTGTCAGGTTTAACCTATTCCAGAGATCATATGGCTCAGAGGCGAGAGTAGTTAGATTTACTCAAGCGGCGTGAATCCTGGGATCTTGCGACCGATGGAAGTCTCTCAATGGTCTGTCCCAAATGTCTGATTAGTCTAACTGGATGTATCTAATCTAAAGCACGTGTATAATAGTATTAACGCATCAAATAGACTCAATTGGTGCCGTTATTCCTAGGTCTCATGATCTGACGGTATCTCACGAGGAGTACGGTCCAGTGAGTGGCCAACACGGGATCTCGCTCCATCAGATTCCCACCTTTACGGCCCCGTCATAAGAATTGCACCCTTCCTAATCTTCCTGGCCAGATACTCCGCCTGAGCATCTGCAGGCACTCCCACAGATTCGGATCTCTCCATGCCATTGCCTAACTCCGAGGGAAGATGCAGCAACGTGGCGACACGCAGGAACTGGTTGCAGATCCACTCCCGCTGTCCAGGTCTCAGAAGTCTCGCTATCATCTCGCCGTGATCTTCCGAGAAGAGCGTCGACAAACGGCTCAGCGGATGCATGGCGCGCCACGGCCCCTGCGCAATGACATGGCGCCTGTGGTCGTCTCTCGAGATACCCGCCGCGAGACGATCCCTGTCCAGTCGTGTCCGATCTTCTAATGAGTGATGGCTGGGAAGCAGAACCATCGGGTCAGTAAAGTCTGCGAGACTGGACCGGCGGGTTCGGTTGCCAAGGTAGAAGGGTATGCTGTAGCACACGCTGTCGACCACTTCTTGGAGTCTTTGTTCGCAGTTGACGAAATCTGTGGGGTCACCAAAAGACTGGCCGTGTGCGAAACCAAAGCGACCCAGATCGGAGAATACATTGAGGGAGCCGAGTGTGATCTTGGCCAGCAAGAGGCGTTGGAAGCGGCAGAGATTCCAAATGCTGGCAATTTGGCAGGAAGGATACACGTCACAGCTAGACTGGTAGGTGGGAATGGACGAATCAATATCCTGACCACTTATCAGCCTGACCGGTCTCCAGTAATTCGGTACGTTTTCCGCCCACGCCAGAAGCTCTGCATCAACTCTCTTTGCATCGGCTATCCACTCCTCCAAAACGCACGTCAACGACGTTTTGAAGCAACCGTGTGTCACAAACTGCGTGTAGCTGGCCTGTAATTCGGCAACGGATGCCCCTATGGCATCGAGTGCTGAACTGGGGTTTTCTGGCACGGCCATCATATCCTTGCTCCTAATGCATGAGTATGGGATACTCCTCACTGGCTTTTTCTGACGGATGGCGGTCGAAACTTCGGTGTGTAGCATAAACTTTCGTAAGTAGGCGCGCACCATGCTGTCCATGTTGTTTGGGCCCATAACCGAGAGCAAAGATGCTGCGCCATTGTGGTGCGTGCTTGAGACCCGGCGAAGATCATATATCGCAGCGGCATTCTCGTAAGTCTGGAGCGTCAGCACCGCCAACACAGTTGCCGGCTTGCCACGTTGGATGGGATCCTGTATTGCAGTCCGAAGGCGTCTGATGGCCCGGAAATAAGACTTTCGTGGTGATCGGAAGCTGCTGGCGTCTTGCCGCCACATGGACAAGACCTCCGAAGCCAGCGCCGACACAGCGATCGAAAGCGCCGATTCTTCCCGCTCCGAGAAATAGGCTGGTATAAGCAGTTCGAAGAACCCGCGCGTGGATCCCATATCGCGGCCCATGCTGGCGTAATGGCCGAGATAGAACTGCACGGCGGTGTCGGGCTCAGAGGGCCGCCGCAAGGTCAAGGCCCTCACGAACCCCCGGTCCTGGACATCAGACTCAGACCACCGACCCGGACTAGTCGCCACCTTCGCGACATCACGGCTGTGAGAATTGACATCTTGGTTGAGGTTGGTGTAGAACCGGCGGTTCTGGTCTTTGAACTTCAATTTGGCATCCTTGGACCGGTTGTAGCCTCCACAGCGCAGCTTCAGACGCTGGCACGCTCGGCACTCGGGCTTCGCCTCGTCACATTTCACGCGGCGTTGCTTGCATGTCACGCAACCTCCAGAGCGCCCGTGGTTGACCATTGCGACCGCGACGATGCCAAAAAGAGAGATCCCGTTGCGATGGGTGGATGAAGTTAATAAGCTTGCTATGGCTCGGGGGTACAGAGGTAGGGTGCGAAAGCATCGCGCTGATCCCTGTGGGTACGTTCGTATATTGTTGCCTTCTACGCTTCTGCAAATTTTCCCAGCTCTATACGAAATATAATAGGGCCTAAGACGGGCGGTGATCCTTTTGCCACAGTGGTTCTGACAGTTCCACACGCGATCTTCAGGCAGCCTACCTCAAGTATCGTTCATGCAGCACAGCCGGCTGACAGCAGGAAGCTGTGGGCAGGACCAATGAGAGAAGCCCGTCGCAAAACGCATACTCGATGCGGTTTAGCCTGGGAAGGACCCAACTACGTAGTATGTTCCCTTTCAGGTGACTCGTATAAGAGAACGATGGTAGTATAAGAAGAGATGCAAGAGATGCAAGACAAGAGGCGAGAGCAATCAATGAGAAACAAAACAAATAATTCACAGGTGACAAAGTCGTCGTAATTTCCTTAACGCTTTCTTTTGACTCAGAATCGCCATGAAATTACATTCCTCCGCCTACACCGGCCCAATTTTGGCCGCTCTGCTGCATGCCGGTGTAGCATGTGCGGCGTACAGCACCGCTAACAGCACCATGCTGCTGTTGAGCAATGACTCAACAATGAACTTCGACTTGCTTACTCCTCTCGGCGAGTCCATCACCGGAGGAGGCGACGTCGGGCCCATTCTTGGCGCTGCCAAAGAGATCCAAGCCGGAAACATGACGTCCTTCAGTCAGGTCTTCTATAAGCTCGCCAACGACACTAAGGCTCAGGCGGAAGACCCGGAAAATGCCTACGATCCTCTCAATGTCAGGGACACGTGGTTCTCTGCGGCGTCGTATTTCCGCAGGGCTGACGCCTACCTCCACGGCAACTGGAGCAATCCGCTCATCAACAGCCTGTGGGCCGAGCAGACGGAGGCGTTCAACGAGGGGATAGCTGCTTTGCCGATTCCTGGCAAGCGCATCCGCATTCCGGCGACCAAGGGCAACTTCACCGTCGAGGCCATCTGGTACTCTGCTTTGGAGAGTCAGCATGACAAGCGGCCGACATTGATCATCGGGAACGGCTTCGACGCTGCGCAGGAGGACTCTTACCACAACTTCGTCGCGCCCGCCCTGGCCCGAGGATGGAATTGTATCACCTACGAAGGTCCGGGACAACCAAGTGTGCGCCGTAACCAGAACCTTGGTTTCATCCCCGATTGGGAGAAAGTCGCCATCCCCGTCGTGGATCATGTTCTCTCGGAGCAGAAGCACATCGTAGACACTGATCGTCTTGTCCTCCTTGGCAACTCCTTCGGCGGCTACCTGGCTGCCCGTGTTGCAGCCTTCGAGCCCCGTTTGTCCGCAGCAGTCTTTATTGACGGCGTCTGGGACAACTACGCGGCATACACAAGGGAATTACCATCTGAGATGCTCGAAATCTACAGGGCGGGCAACTACACACAATTCGACGACGCCGTCCTCTCAGCTCGAGAAGCCGGGAGGCTCCCCACCGGCGCCGCCTGGGGCATCGACCAAGGCATGTGGGCGTTCCACACACACTCGCCCTCTGATTTCTTTACTCAGGTCAAGCAGTACAACGTACAGTCTTTCATTGACAAAATCAAGATGCCTGTGTTTGTCGGTGATGCCGAGCTGGAGAGCAGCTACGTTGGACAGCCGAAGCGGGTGGCGGATGCGCTGGGCCATTGGGCTACCCTGCATACCTTCAAGGGGGTTGCTGGATTTCATTGCCAAACTGCTGCTGGACAGGAACTTTCGAGGACGATCCATACGTGGTTGAACAAGACTTTAGGCAAGGCCGGCCATGGCCACTGAGATTACTGCTTAGCGGTAATGGCAGTTGCCCCAGGTAACGATTGGTCAGCGCCGATAGAGATTTCGATCGCTTCAGCTTTCACCTCCCGACGCGATCCGTTCTATTTGAATCCTAATACATTTCTGCTTAGAATGCCGAGCTTCCTTAATCTCCCTAGAACTGCGTATCCGGATCCTTCAAGCCCCTTGGCCTACAACGCTTCGCAGGCGCACCGCTGAGCGGCCGAATAGATCGGAGTATGCCGAAAGAGCCTGTACATCAATGATCAGCACAATGAAGGTGCTCAACTTCTGGGAGCTCAATAGAATACCTAGACATAGTCTGTAAACTTGCTTTCTTTTTGACTCGGCCGTATTGGCTGTCCAAACAACTATACTCTTACCCAAATGTTAAAGTCTAGACTGCGCCATATCCTTAGTATATGTAAATATCTGTATATCCTCTGTGTTAATTGTCTATATAATGTTAAAGCAATATTCATTATCCCACTCATGACGCTGGACCTGATATGTAACAATGCGCAGATCGAATCTACATTTCATCTTCCGCCGCTTGCATTCCCAGCAACTGTGGGTGACTTTGCGCACCTTTCTCCGTTTCGCTTGCCAGTAGTCATCAGGTGACGGTGCAACATGCGGAACAGACATTGCACCGTGGAAGTGGAGGGAAAGGATAGAACGATCTCATGATGTTGCAATTGGGGGTCGAAGAGGGAGGGGAGACCCCGTGATCCCGATTCGTTTGTCCCAACCAAAGATAACGTGCGACTCGCCGTTCCAACTCCATATTGTATGTAAGGGTATATACTAGATATCCTATCCATTCAAGTCCAATCAGTGAAAAAGGTCAAATATTAGAACAAACCCGTGTTAATGCGCGAGATTCTAATCACCCTTAATTACCACGGTAATATAAATTATGATGGACCCGAACATGAACGATCGTGATACGACAGCTCGACTAATAGTTCGAACATCGGAATACCAGAGAATAGGTATTTACAGTACCCAAGGATGTATATCTCTGCAATTTGTAGGTAGCAGGTTGTAGTATTTCGTATCTACTATGTGTTTTAGGCCACCACTCTTCTAAGGTCCGCCTCGTCTAGCTTTTCTTTCTCCCCTGTATTGTATGATATGGACCTCCGAGGATTCCCAATGAGCTGACACCACCCAGGGTCACTGCCTGCTGTGGGACATACACCCATGAATCTACACAATCCAATCCCATGAGCCAGCCAGAGTTCAGCGCCTCACGCTCGTCGGTCGAAGACTCGAACTCGACCAAAGAAGCACGAAACACCCTCCGCCGTACTCCTATATAACCAATTCCTAGTTACTATGTGTCCATCATAACCTCAGGATAGATATTCGACATCCGCTGCGGAAATGCGAGGGAGGCGGTTCCTCGATATTTTGGTTGGTATTGTAGTAGTTCGTTAGGGCTGAGAAAAGGTGACCATCCTGGTAAGGGTCAGCGAGAACAAATAATATCATTATACAAGTAGGGCCGGTGAGGGAGGAGGGAGGCCCCGCAATCCACCACTATCCCCTTCTCTCAAATACAGCAATGTTCATTGACACCAAATACTAGCTTCCTCGCATCTTTCCCGTCTCACTGCCAGATAAGAAATCGGTCACATTCGCATGGGATTCTCTGGTTATGCCAGTTCCATGTGGATATATATAATTGGGTCATTATTTCCCCCCCCACCCGAGAAACCGAAATTGTTTCATAGAGTCAATAGTATATCGCTTTTCTGCTTAAACCTTAGAATCTTGTATTGTTGAGTGTCCATTATTTTGAGGAATGGACTTCAACCATTATACCGTTTTCCTGTTCGGAGACGTCACAGCTCCATGGGTGGACGGCACTGATTCTGATTATGTCTACAGTCAAGCCGCAGCCAAACCATAGTTTTAGTCATTCCTCAATAGCCTCTTCTCAGTCCTCTTCCTGCGGTGTGGCCCGCATCAACCGCCCTACCTCTACTGTCGTCAGCGGGACTGCTGAGGATTTGGCACAATTTCAAGAAACCATGGGCGGGTGCGGGATGTAAAGGTTCGCGCGAAGACGTTGTCCATCCCATTGGCATTTCACTCGTTCCAGATCGATCCAATACCACCGGACTATACATCTATTGCAGCAAGCGTGACGTATTCAGCCCTCAAGATTCCTGTAGCATCAACTCTGCTCGGTTCTTCGACGCTCCTGACTGGAAGAGGCAATAAGGTCGCAGATCGGGCTGGGGGATAATAGTATATTAGGGCTGTGGGTAGGGGGGCGGAGCAATCTCGGCATCTCCCCTCGACATCATCATTCTGCGCTTTGCTCTAGGCCTCAGGGCGCTTAAGTAACAGGATTGAGAACCTTCTGCGCAATAGGACTAAACAGATCGGGTAATATACGAGGCATTGCCAAGACCAGAGAGATCGTGGAGAAGTAGCAAGGCAAGGATTGGCGGGGACAAGGTCCCACTATCAGCCATCCAGTGTGGACCCGAAATGCCAGCCTTGGAGAGCGCTGGGTTTCGCCAAATCAGGTAATATACGGAACAGGGACAACCTATCAAGAAACGAGAGATCCTTAGCCTCGAGATCGCTGTTCGGAAGGAAGCTTGGCGCGCCCGCAGCCAGCAAAGCAAGGTCTTGCACGATATTTCGATGCCCGATCCTCAGCAAGGATGGGGCGGAATGCCAAGTAGTCTTGGCTTTGAAGTAGTTATTTAAAGACCGCGCAGCAACATCCGATTCCACTACGATCTATACCTTCTAGCCCAATATCCCTTTCACTTTGTTATTATAGTTGTGTTTTCCAAGGCGATGTCGACCTTAATTTCTTCGTATTTTCTTGGCCTTGTGGCCTACGCGGCCGCGGCACCGTTGGCCTCAGGAGCTTCACCCCATGGCACTCGAGTCTCCGGCGAGATCCAGTGGGAACCCTGCGGGGACCTCGGAGTGAACGGGACAACGGAACTCGAATGCGGTAGCCTAACTGTTCCTCTCGATTACACTGAGCCTGATTCTGGGGAGACGCTGGACCTCGAGATCCTAAGGGTTCCTGCGCCAAACCAGCCCTCGAAGGGAAGCGTGTTCTTCAACTTTGGTGGCCCGGGAGCCAGCGGTGTCGCTGAGATGTCCTTGCTGGGGTCCGTCTTGAGCGTGTATGTTTAACCTATCTCATGGCATGATCCCACATGAAATGCTCACCTAGACGGGATAGATTTGTCGGAGGCTCATACGATGTCGTCAATGTGGTACCTCGGTGAGTGTGAAACATGTCGAATCCTGGAGGGTTATAACAAGGCCAACGACGCACAACAGAGGAACCGGCAACACACTCCCATTCTCCTGCTATGAAGATGAAGAGGAGCGAATCGCATCTCACTTGCGGGCCCCTTTTGCTACAAACGCCTCCGATACTTCCCTCGGAGAGGTCTGGGCGGAGGTGAAGAACAAAGCAGACGCGTGCGTTCACACGCAGAACGAGACGGGGACCCTTATCGGAACGGCGTTCACGGCTCGGGACATAATGAACGTGGTCGATGCCCTGGAGGAAGACGGCAAGCTGAGATGGTGGGGTAAGTAGTAGCCGCTTGGACAGGATTTAAACCACGGTCTTTACTGATGATATATATCTAGGCCAGTCTTACGGAACGCTCCTCGGATCGACGCTCATTGCCATGTTCCCGGATAAGATCGACAAAGCTGTCCTGGATGGTGTCATGGACGCGCATGAGTACTACCATATGTACGTTGTCCTTTATTGCTGCGCTTGAGGCGATGGTTATGCGCCATTCCAGCTAATATATAGCTTTCTTATAGCAATGTGGACCAGGTGGCGGATGCCGACAGCGCCTTTTCCGGGTTCTGCTCCCAGTGCGTCGCTAACAAGGATATGTGCCCTATCGCCGGCGACCGTACTGCCGAAGAGCTTGAGGAAGATATTTACGCGGCGATGGAGGCGCTGAAGTCCGAGCCCATCCCCGTGTCCGTGGAAGGTAAAGGATACATCGTCGACTACGCAGCCATCAAGGGGACAATCTACCACGCCCTCTACTTCCCTGCAACGTGGCCCGCACTCGCTGAGAAGCTGGACGTGATGTTTTCGGGAAACATCACGGGCATTCTTCCTGACCTCGTGGCCCCCCTGCCGGTCACCCGGGACGCGGAAGCTCTCCAGGGGATCAAGTGTAGTGACAATCAGGACCCTCTAGAGACTCTTGCGGATGCACTCCCAGGTGTGGAGGCGCGGGCGGAGCTGAGCAAGATTGGCGGCGATCTCGCCGACTTTAGTGCTCTGCAATGTGCGCGCTGGGGAATGCCGGCAAAGGAGCAGTACACCGGCGACTTCAAGGCCAAGACTAAGAACCCGGTCCTCCTGGTCAGCACCCAGCACGACCCCATCACGCCACTTGTCTCGGCCAAGAAAATGAGTGAGGGTTTTGAGGGAAGCGTGGTGCTGGAACAGGAAGGTTACGGAGTAAGTTTTAACCCCCCTTTCGAGTTCTTAATTCCAACGTGGGCCTTCTAACGGGGCGTACCTAGCACACGATAACTTCGCAATGCTCTGTGTGTACTATTAAGGCGATAATGGCGTACTTTAATGATGGCACTCTGCCCGAGCCCGATACGGTTTGCGAAGTTGATGCAGTGCCCTTTTCCGGAGATAATGGGCTGGCAGCTGTCCTGGAAGCGATTGGCAACAGCGCTATAGAGGAATGAGTAGCACAGAGTAGAGTCCAACGTGGTCTGACTGAACGCAGCAGGTGCATCGATAATGGAGTTATACTTGTAAGGGCTCGTTCGGTGCAGTACAATCTATCCAACGGGAGACCTGCGGAGTACTGTAGGCCAACATTGCTCAAGATATACGGTACTAGGGAGCTAGGAGATATTTAGGATTCTGTATAAGAATACATTAGGGTTGGAGCAGAATAGATTGCTAAAGGATATACATCCTCTACGTAATAGGAATCTATTTATAACACATTGGGTCATGATTTATTCTGTAAAGAACCTACTCGAGCGCCGGGTCGGGGGCGGGTCTTAGATTTTAGACCCGAACCGACCCAATGCCAACTCTAGGGCACACGTTGCCGCATCTTCCGTGGGCGTCCGGTAACGATATGGACAGATCAGAATCACTGGGAGGGCCTGTAGATACGAAGGTGGAGAACCTGGCGAGAGAAATTAGGAAGGGCGCAATTCTTATCACTACTGTCACCTGTGGGAAGTCACCATGCCAAAGGCTCCGGGTTTCTTCTTAGGTGGCCTCACTTAGGCCGTTTAGCTTCGGCAGTTTGTCTTAACCCGACTGGGTCATGATATCATTGCGTTCAACCTTTCCATGAGGCGCGTTGTTGCATGAGCGGACTTCCATGACATAAAATCAATCTCCTATAGCGTGTTTGACCCAATTTGGTTATTTAGGCTAGTTCAAATACTGGTCCAAGTAGTAACGATTCGCTATCAAGTAGCACTCTAATACAATCCGATAGGTAATAAGTGCAATAGAGAAGGCCCTCCAGGGGTGATTACCAATGTGGAGCCTTGGGTTCCAGTAGTCGGCGAACTTGGCATTGAGATGCCAATGACAAGCATTCCAAGCGATCTGCGGTGGGCCAGAGTTGCTCCATGTTCAGACGACGTTATATTATATATAATTGGCCGCTGCTCCTGCATCTTAACTGCATGTTTACGGTGGCGCTCTACCTTTCGTTCTTCCCCATAACATGTAACACTAAGCTCCAGATCTTCGGGCAACATTTTATCATGGCTCTCACAGATATCTTAGATTTTCACATGCTGCCGTATATTGTATTCACAGCTGGACTGGCAACCGTGTTCTTGCTTTGTTTCCTGCCCCAGGCTGCTAATCAGTCCGCAGCAAGCTATCCGTCTTCGCCTCCCGAGAATGAGGTTGTCAGTTTACGTGTCTACCCCGTAAAATCTTGTCGTGGATTGGAAGTCAAGTCTGCTCAGCTCTTCCGAACTGGTCTAGACTTGGACCGCAACTGGATGTTTATCTCAGCGGAAACACGCGAATTTTTGACTATCCGGACAAATCCTAACATGACGCTTCTTCAAACTGCTTTCGACGCCGACACGGATCAACTTTCCATCTTTACCAAACAGCATGAGGTCCAAATACCCGCCCATCCAACACCCGAATGGCTTCAGAATAACACGAAAATAACGAACGTCCGCATTTGGGACCAGGAAACAGATGCCTGGGAATACCACACCTCTTTGACCCAGCCATTTTCGGACTTTCTAGATATGGACGTTCGCCTGGTGTACAAGGGTCCGACACCTCGTGTGCTTCGTGGCTGCGGAGCCCCTAAGTTCCTGGGGCGTACTGAGTCTACTAAGTTTGCTGACATGATGCCTATTCAGGTTGCTTCCATGTCCAGTTTGGGGGAGCTTAACGAACGGCTTGTTCGAGCGGGGGAAAGTGAGGTTGATATCGAGCGTTTTCGGCCAAATATTATTATTCGGGGTGGCATGCCCTGGGATGAGGACCAGTGGAAGGCTTTGCGGATAACCAATAGTTATGAAAGACCGCTGGATCTAGACGTGGTATGCCGCTGTCTGCGATGCCATGTACCGAGTGTGGACCCCGATACAGCCGACACGCACCCGCGACAGCCCTGGAATCAACTTATGAAATATCGGCGAATTGACCCAGGACTCAAGTATAAACCAGCCTTTGGGATGCTCTGTGTACCACGTGCGGAAGGTCTGGTTGAAGTGGGAATGAAGCTCAACGTCACAGCTATGACTGACAACCATTTCTTCATTAACCGATGAAGTGATTCGATCAGTCTAGAAAGTACTAATTTTCTTTCTCGCTCCATTGTCAGCTTATTGGCTATGGCTATGGGGCAGGATCGACTACCTTTGCAGACTGGCTGGAGAGATCGCAATTCCATATAGCCATCTGCAGACACTATTAGCATAGCAGATTTTACCGAGGCTGGGGATCTAAAGCCATATTCGTGGCTTTTCGCCTTTTGTTCCTACTTTGGCTGCTCCTATTTTTTCACCAGTAGACACCTCTGTAGGTCATCAACAGCTTCCACCAAGACCCGTCTCAATGTCTCAAGGTCATTCGCAACTTAGCAGGTAATAGTAGCCCCTTCAGTACATTGCCCAACAGCGACGCCAACCTAGATGGATAATCCTTACTGTAATACAGCAAATAATGCCAACGGCGTAACAGCAGATCACGAAGGTAATAAGACCCCAGTATTCTCCGTTGCATCTAGCCAGGATCTCCCCGGCGACTGGGATACCGATAAGTGTTCTTCGCGGCGATACAATGTCAGATCATATGCATAGAGTATACAGCATCATATAAAACCATGTGACAATGGAGAACTTACCCAAAACTTACAATTGTATACGAGCTGGCGTAATACATGCCATAATTCTCGACCTTGCATAACTGAGATATGCAGACCGGTGTCAAGCTGATGTTGCTGCCGCTTGCAAAACCAAAGACCAAACAATAGATAATCAAGACAGGGGTCTTATGCCCGCCTGGAAGCCACAGACAAGCATTAGACACGAAACATAATATAACCATGCAGGTCAGTGTGTTATATCGGCCCCATACATCAGCGAAATAGCCGGGGATAATTCGTCCAAAGAATGAACCAGCATTCAGAATGGCAAGTAATTGATATGAAAGTTCTCTGGATACCCCGTGGGCTAATCCATAGGATGAAATATAACTCATTGGAATGAAAAGCCCTAATTCAATGAAAAACACGCCGATCGTTGTAATCGTGAATTTAGGGTCTCGAAATATTCGAAGATCAGGTAACATATGCGAAGCTGGCTTCTTTGGTAGTCGTGATCGGATTAGGAGATTAGTGAGGATAATCGTTACCAAGCAGATTAAGGCCACCACCCGAGTGGCCCAAGCCCAGCCGATGATGGGAAACAACTTCTCCAATACTAGTGGGAATACAATCCCCCCAGCAGAGCCCCCTGTTGTAGCTATACCTGTTGCAATGCCGCGATTTTTGTTGAAGAAATGTCCAATGGCAGAAACCGAGGGCGTAAGAATTAGAGAAGCTGCCAACCCTCCAGCAACACCAATTGAGAGCATAAAATGCCAGTATTCCTGGCAGAATCCAAGCGTCACCGTCATTACCATAACTAACATTGATCCTACGATAACCAGAAGCCGCGGGCCTTTGGTATCGAATATTGGACCGATTTGAGCACCACAAAAGAAAGTGAGAAATGCATACATGCCAAAAGTCCAGCCAGTAGTTCCAATGCTGTAATCCTTCAGCTGATGGTTTTCAACATAAGCTTGAAGCGTACCCATGCTGTTGATAAGCCCAAAGGTAGAGAAAAGGCCGAACCAACCCCCAACGACCACAAGCCATGCCCTTAGGCCACCTTCTGGATAGTCATTCTCGTCAGTACCACTCGTCGAACGGGTTATGGATGTTCTGTATGTGGGTGGATTAGGATTGGTTTCAGGCGACACAGCGTTTCTTTGGCAGTCTTGCATATCATTGTAGGTACATTGAGCCGATAGCGGATCCTTTTGGGCGGGCCCTGTGTGGGAAGAAACTGGTACACTATCGGTAAGCTGTTTTTCGAAAGGTGCAGGGTGCTGGGAGTCGGGTTGGGAAGCGGAATCATCGTGGGATGCTGAATGCATCGTGGTTGGCTTTGGTATTGAAGAACTCGATTAAACCGATGATGTATGATATCGACGGGATGGTGCGTAGACGACATACAAAACGGAGAAGTGTCATACAGAGAAAGATATGATAGGGACGCGTTTGTTGATTTGCTTTGCCTTTCCGACTTTTAGTCCAGCGAAGCTTGAAGTATAGAAAGCCAGGTCCTAAAGGGGGCGCATGAACATCAGGGGCCGTGCTCAAATTGCAAATGCAGACATATAATTATATTGGGGTCACAGTTTTCTTTTACTGTAGGGCACTCAGCCTTTAATGGAATTTTAGCCATCAGTTACCCGGCGGCATTAGGCTGAGCATGCTGCACGCATGACAAAGCCCTAACAAGGGACAGCAGCAGGATATGCACCGGCTATATAAGCCCCGGTATCAGACCATGGCAGATTTGGGGACGCGGCCATCGGATCGACGCCTTGGACGGCGATACCAAGTCTTGTCGGGTCGGAAGGGGGGGAAGAATAGATTAGTCGGTGACCATTAAATAAGTATTATCATTATTATTTTTATCATACTGAGCCACCAAGGCGCGTATCTGCCTACCAACAAATACACATTGAAGGTGTTTATTCATCAACCAGGGGCACTCAAGTCTAATATATACCTTCCTTGTATTTTTGCCTCCGGCTAGTTCTTGTTTGCGCTACTGTGTGGCTGCTTCATGACCCATACGCGGTTTTAATTTGCCTTCAAATTCAAATAATGGGCTAGTTGGGTCCCTTTCAAACCAGTCCAGCCTACAAAATTGATAGACACTCTACTCCTATGTTATACCTTGCTCATTAGATCCGCGTCTAATGGCCAGAGCAAACTCCAGGAATAGTTATAATAGTGAGCAGATAATAAATCGACGCCCAGAATCACCGCTTCCGCAGTGTTTACTTTTCCCATCTCCCATGAAGCTTGGAATTATGAGTTCAAATTTCAAACGATACCAGCGGAGGTCGGGTGAACCGAGGATCGATATAAGTGGATTGCTTCAGACCCACATTCTAGTCGGGCCAATTATTTATCCATAGATTCTCAGCAAAATTCAAACATTGCCGCGAATAATGTGGAGCCTCATGATCCACTAGTCGGCGAAGTGGCATCCAGTCAAACGTCAAATATAGACATCCGAGCCCAAGAGTGGGCCATGGAGGCCTCTAGCGGTCACTCCGCAACAACAGTTCTCCTGATTAAAGTCTATTAACTGCTTTCGCAACTACTTCCCTTGTTAAATTACTAGATAGGATGTAATAAATACCAATATCTACTGTGAAGCGGTCGTAGGTCGTCACACCGCTACTAGCCTACTATGTCGAATCCGGTAGGTCAGATCCCGATGATCACCGTGTACGTCTCGTCTCGCAAGGCATTCCTACACTACCGGCTGGCATGGCCCATGAAAGAATGGGAAACTTGTCTGGTTGAACTAACTATGGCAGCTGGCTTGTCTAATATACGCATGGCATAGGAGCACGTGATGGGTAGAGGAGACGTAAGGGTCGCCCGACTACACACTTACTAGGAGATACTACAAGCCGGAGGTATGGGATGCTAATAGGGTACAGTCTTGATTCCCTGTAGAATCGGAAAAGCGGAGTTTCAGCCGAAAAGGCCCACTTTCCGATTTACATTGTCTCTCAGAATATACGTAGCCTAAGAGTCTGCGAGGGGAAACTGAAGTCCCTGGCCAGCTCCACCAAAATTCGAGAGACCCACCAAATTCCGATTTCAGAACGCCTCAACTATATAGTAAAAACCCTTCATGTGGTACCAGGCTTCAATCTCAGTGATTAGATCTCTGGTTTTCGCAACCCTATAGATCAACTCCGGATATATATATCCGTGGTATACTCGAGTCCAGGCGAAGCTAGCCAGCTGAATCCAAAAGCTACCATAAGGTGCTCTTGGTTAAACTCTCTGATACAACATGTTTCTGGATCAAGAATGAAGCTGATTACCTGGTGGTCTCCAAATTGGCTTAATGATGACAGCCCCTCATTCAAAACTGCAAGTAGCTCGCCATTTATGATCCCAGCGAGAGTTTAAATGCTCAAGCCTCTGAGGATCTTCAGAGGTCATCAATCCGCCCAGCCAAAAGCGCTGCGCAATATCAATTACAATAGTCACAACCTTGGGAACCAGGTCAAATAGCAGACACTCTGGGGGGCATTACTCTGTCAGCGAAGTTCCCCCTCTCTTCTGGTTCATGTGGGCCACCTGGGAATGTGGGCACGACACATCCAAAAAGATAGCCATCACAGTGCAGATCTTTAGGAGAGAGCGATGATGGACATAGAAGCTGTGTGGATCCAATAAGCCCATCTTTCTTATTCAATAACCCAACATCATATCAAGACTACACACCGGTGCCTGTTTTGGTCTTATTCCATCGCAAGTGTAGCAATCAAGACCGCCTCCTGCGGCCATAAAATTTTCATTTGCAACCGCAGCAGCGGCCTTTGTCTTCACGACAGGGGTTGCCGCATTACCTGTCCCCTCATTAATTGAAAAGAGCGTGTCTACCAACCGTTCGCGGGAATGCATGACGACCATTGTGGATCAGGTTCTGGCTTCAATACTGGCCCACAGCCCAGACAGATTGCCGCTCGCATCAGTCTATTATGCAACCGAAAGCTCTGACCCATCAGCACTCGGTATGATGACCCTTTGGCGTACCATTACAAGCGCCGGTTCCCCTAGCCTGCTCGCGGTTGATACGACATCCGGCTCAGCGTACTTTGCGCTGGATATTAGCCAAGGAGTGATTTGGCGCAATCTGTCTTGTGACTCGAATCAAGTTAGTCGAGAATCAAATCACTCAGCTCGGGCTATACGTGACCCACTCTCATGGGGTCCACGGATTCTCTTTCTCGGCTGAGGAGCTGCCAGACATCTATGAGAGATGGATGTCACCGCCAGCGGATCAACAGAATGGGACTCCGGTGACATTATAGAAGCTCAGCGCAACAACATTCAACCCAAACGGCACATTATCGGTTACCATCGCGGATGACTGCCAATTCACCGAAGAGGGCTGGCGCATGATTGAACCGGGTCCAGAAAGGAATGGTTCGACGACTCCGCGTTGGAGTGTAGCTGGTGTCAGGATCGCCTCGCTGATAAAATAAAAATGCACGACTGAATCTGGTTGTTGACGAGCAGTGTGGAATCTTCGTTACCGGGGCTATCACTCCTGGGAAGGTTTACTCCTATGGCGATATCTTAGCCTTTATTCCGGACGATATGCAAGACGCACAGGAAGGGCAAGACAAATGGCTAGCAAAGACACTAGCTTCTGGCGATCTGTCGCTGTTGTCCCCGACTGCAGCTACCGGTGAAACGTACAAGTACTTCAGTACTACAACAGTACACTCCAGGTTCAGCTGATCATGCACCATCGCAGTGGCCCGGATATGAAGTCTGTCTGGACTGCTGGGATTCTAATGACGTGGAGATTACTATTTGTGTAGCTGCTCGTGAGTCGATCCGGTCGATTGAGGTCCTGCAATCACTCATTGCATCTCTACTACTACTGCTACTACTACTACTCTAGAAACGCTTTTGATAAATGTTTACCACTGCCTGCACGTATTTTGGGTCCTCCCAAATAATAGAAGTAACATGCTCTAGTAGGTGATAGCTGCCGGCGGAGGCATTTATTGATATTCTTGACTTGGTCTACTCTCATCATACCATCCGCAACGACCTAGAGCGTAATAAAACCAGACAATGGAGGTTCCTGCCCATGATAGCAGTATATACGAGCAAGAAGTCAATCCGCTTCTATATTATATGGGGTACACGATGTGGTTTGGTGCATCAGTTTGGTTCAGTATTCATGAGTTCGATGTTGGGATGTTGCGAGTCAGAGTATAGTCAATGGTAGACAGTACAGGTCACATGGGAGTTATTGTTGTTCTCCACCAAGGCAATCTCTGAGAGCAACCAGAAATTCAGCTACAAGGTCATGAGAAGACCCCAGACTCTCCAAACTGCCCAGATTCGGACTCCTGTGGGTCCCAGCTTCTGATTGATCTCAGATTTCGGTGGGTCCAGGTTTCGCAAGCCTTTTTTACACCTTCGTCCGTGGCATTGATGATTCAATATCCAGTTAGCGGTGCTCGGCAAAGTACGCCCGACCTCCGCACGCTTTTTATTACAATCTCGCATCTTGCTGAGGTGAATAAACTTTCTTACGTGGCCTAGCTGGTATAATCCAATCACTCTGTGGGGCAAGTTGATGTAGGGAAACCCTTATATTGCCGGGAGGGCTGTAGGGATAATCATTTGACCTGTGGAAACAGCGGGGGTTTGGGTGCCTCGGGCCAGAATCCTGCTGCTGGATAAAAGATCTAGCATCAGTGATGATCTGCTTACAGGCAAAGCCGCATCCTACACAGTTTTCTAGCTGAATCAATCTCCGATCGATGGAATACTAACATCTTTGTTTTATCTTCCTTATACGTCGAATTCTAGGGAGATAGTGTCAATATCGCTGTTTCGTTGAATGGTGTTAACCAGCCGAGGTTCCAGCTAGCCCAACCGAGGGGGCGCAAGTGGGGTTTGCTCGACGGCTTTCTAGCTAAGGCCCGCCTACGGTAGGATTTATATAACTTGATACACCATTGCAGGGCGTTTGAAATATATGTGGGAGTAATACACACCGAGACCAGCATCATGGCCGGCGCCGTCAGACAACCCATTGACGTAGTTGCCCTAGAAAACTATATTGGGCAACACGACCTGGGAATCTCGCGTCCAGTTGATCTCAAGCAGGTACCTAATCTATCCCCAAACTATTCTATACGATCAACCTCGATTGTGCGCAGAAGTTGAATCTTCTTTTTTTGTGCTCGCACTGCAGTTTGGATTTGGCCAGTCCAATCCGACATACCTTCTCACCGATGCGAAATCCCAACGATATGTGCTGCGAAAGAAGCCACCGGGCGAGATCATATCCAAAACGGCGCATCAAGTGGAGCGAGAATATCGTATTCTATACGCACTTCAGAACACCGAAGTTCCAGTACCCAAAGTCTACATTTTATGCGAAGATTCGACGGTCATCGGCACCGCGTTCTACATTATGGAGTTCTTAGACGGTCGGTTTATCACCGATCCTTACATGCCGGGAGTGACGGCTGAGCATCGTAAGGAAATGTAAGCATTCAAGGTTGTGAAGATTTACTTCCATCAGCTGACGGTCAATAGGTGGAGGGATGCGGTAAAAACGTTGGTCAAACTGCATACGCTCGACTATAATGCAGTCGGCCTAGGGAAGCTGGGCAGGCATAATAACTTCTATGATCGCCAAATCCGAACCTTTACAGGGATAGCAGAACGGCAATCAAAGGCAGTGAATGCCAAAACGAATGTCCCCCTTGGAGATCTTCCACACCTGGAGGAAATTTCCCGCTTTTTCAAGACCAACCAGCCCAAGGATCGCTCTAGCATCGTTCACGGGGACTTCAAGATCGATAATATCGTCTTTCACAAAACAGAGCCCAAGGTAATTGGTGTCTTAGACTGGGAGATGGCTACCATCGGGCATCCTTTATCAGATATCGTTCACCTTCTGTCTCCGATCTTCCAAGAATCGGGACCAGGTGCGCCGACACTCCGTGACGGAACTAGTCATTCTATCCCCGGTCTTCCCAGTCTCGAGGAGTCTCTGAGATGGTATCAAGAATCGGGATACGAGGCTAGGCCGGACCTGGACTGGGGTATTGCATTCGCTCATTTTCGAGGTTGTGTCATCGCACAAGGGATAGCAGCAAGATACGTGACAGGCCAATCGAAGAGTCCGGGCGCGAAAGAATGGGCGGACAGCCTTGATTTAAGAGCACAAATCATGTGGGAAACAGTCAAGAAGCTACGTGACAGTCATATCCGAGAAAAGAAGCTGTAAATACCTTTGTTGGTGCTCGCTAGAGACTTCACGAAGCAACGAGCGGTTCTGTTGATATCCGGAGCGTCCTTCAGTCCAGCTATTAGTTCCGTAGCACCGAGAATTCACTCGAAAGTCCATACGCACATGTTTTTGTAGCAGTCGTAGATGCAGATGGTGTCAAACCGACCATAGAATCCCAACAGTGAAGCAATGCCAAAGGTTGATATGCTTGGTTCAAACCAAGTGGAGGAGCCGAGCGGCCGATCCGAGACCGTGGTAGGGCTGCGGGGTTGAATCCACATCATGAGGAGTGGAGCCTGGGGTAGAAAAGGATATCCACCACAACACATTGAGTTATAACTCACCAGTATGATTACGAAAGCTCCTGGAACCACAACGCAAACACAACACAGACGAAAAAGAAGATCAGAACACCTTGTTCCAACATGAATTTTGATCTGCCTCCCCCCTTACTCGCCCACCTTGACTCCCTCGACAAGTTCATCCACTCGACCATCCTCCCCCTCCAACATTCTGAAGACAATAACCGTTTTTTCGATCATCGCCGCGAATATGCCCGAACGGATTGGGCTAAGGGCGGTCTTCCCTCTCAAGAATGGGAGGACTTACTAGGTGCACCACCCTCACCAATCCTACCAATGCGTGTCTCTAGCCCAACTACCCTCAGCCAGAATAAGGTGCTTACGAAAAAACAGGCAAAGCTCGCCATCTCGCCGACAAAGCCGGCTTCTTTCGCTTTGCCCTCCCCAAGATCTACGGGGGACAAGGTCACCCGGACACGAACCTATGGATGTCGGCCACGCGCTTCCACCTGGCCTCGAACCCGGTGTACGGCGGCGGCCTAGGGCTCGCCAATGACCTACAGAACGAACACAGCGTCATCGGGAATTTCCCAGATGTCCTCATGCTCCACCACTTCGGCACGGCAGAGCAAAAACGCACTCTCATCCCCGCACGACTCCGCGGAGAATTCCGTACCACGTTCGGTCTCACCGAACCCGACCATGGCAGCGACGCGACCTTCATGTCAACAAGGGCGACACGCGCCCGCGGCGGGTTCCAAATCAACGGCGCAAAGAAGTGGCAGACGGGCGCCCATCACTGCACGCATATGATCGTCTTCGCGAGAACCTCCGGTAAGGATGGATCCGCCAAGGGCATCACGGCATTCCTGGTTCCGCGGGAGACAGAAGGGATTGAGATCGCAAGCTACGAGTGGACGTTTAACATGCCCACGGACCACGCGACAGTGACTCTGAACGGGGTGTGGGTGCCTGACTCGGCGGTGCTGGGGGCCGTCGACCAGGGGTTGGCGATTGCGCAGACCTTTGTGCATGAGAATCGCATCCGACAGGCCGCCAGCTCATGCGGTGCGGCCAAATTCTGTCTGGAGCGGGCGATTGAGCGCGCACGGACTCGGACGGTCTGGGGCGAGGGGAAGAAGTTGGCAGATCACCAGGCAGTGCAGTTTCCGGTGGTGGAGCTCATGACGCAGGTGGAGATGCTGCGGTTGTTGATTCTCAAGACGAGCTGGGACATGGATCGGGTGGTGGCTGAATCGACGGACCAGGCGTGGATTGCGATCGAGAAGCAACTGAGTGATAAGGTGGCCATGTGCAATTTCTGGGCCAATCGGCTATGTTGTCAGGCCGCCGATCGAGCTATTCAGGTAGCGTTTCTCCTTGGTTTTGATCTTGATTGGTTGTAGGTGAAGCTGACCTGATAGATTCATGGTGGTGATGGTTACTCACGCCACTATCCGTTCGAGCACATCTATCGACATTTCCGTCGGTATCGTATCACCGAGGGTGCAGAAGAGATCCAGATGCGCAAGGTCGCCGCGTATTTGTTTGGATTTGGGGGGAAAGCTGGACGTGAAAAAGCGAGGACGAAGCTCTAGATATAATTTCACTTCCGGTATCTGTTCTATACCCTTTACTCAGTCAAGTCTACCCCGACTTGGTTTTGGTCTGTTTGTAATACTTCTGCCTGCTCCTGTAGCCCTGCGCCTATAAGTAAAACATCTTTTGATGGTGTCTGTCCATTCTCGTATCAACATATAGAGCCACCACATCAAAATCTGTGTTGTCACTTATGGGTCACTTGCATGGCGTCAGTAGTATCTCAAGTCGAAAGTATAATGTTTCGATGTTAGCAAAAGCCAAGAGTGGACTCCGTACAAGACGGTTGCAGAATAAACATAGTATCAGTAGGACAATTAGTATCTCAACTTTACGTCTCTTGAGCAAGGAATGCACACCCGATGTCTCTCTTAGATCGACTGACATTCTCATATATTTTATTCACAATGGGGACTCGGTGTTCTTATGAGTTCCACGTATTTTGGAGTACATGATCTAAAACTCACCTCTGCGGTCATTATAGTTGGCAAAACTGTTGGACAATCAGCCCTTTACAGCTCGTGATTTTAAAAGGTCTCGACATTCTTCGAGCTTCCTACCCTTTCCCCGTATCTGAGAAGGAACTTGCCCATTACTGACCTAGTGGCGTGGAGAGCAGGATAGAAGCAGTCAGCGGATACTGGAAACCATACGAACAATTCGTCTAAACTGCTATGTCCATTCGTTTATACGAATTGCTTTGAGGCACAGCTACTTAGAAGGACTTTCGATACCGTCATATATAATAATAGTTGGCCCAGTAAGTACACTTTTCATTCAACAATCTCTATCCGCGAAACAGTTAATCGTCAACATGACTGATGCCATGATTCTGACGCAGCTGGTCTTAGATTTGGCAGGCTGAGGCATGGATTTCATAGTTTTGATTGATGCCCCAGGTTGGTGCGTTCAACAAATGGGAAGCCTCCGCCGATAGGCATCTTCCAAAGCGGTAGGCTCACGTGTAGCGCTGACCCTCAGCGTCTACTAAGCAAGCTTGAAGTTAATAAATTCCGGTTGTTCCGAGTGAGTTCCCGGAGAATCGAGATTGCCGGCGAGATCTGACATTCATCAGCTGACCTGAAGAAGAGCAGTACCTTAACTAAGACTTGGCCCTATTAATCACGGATTCACGGACGCTTGACCCCGCGAGATATCGGTTAATTGTCAAAAAGCCGTGGCTCACATATCATTGGCCGCCCACCGGAATATTTTGGGCGCGTGATCAATGTCTTATCACATGACCGATTCGATTTAGGGCTTCTTGCTTTTTATTCTCAGGGCCAACCCAAGCTTTCCTTATTAAATTAAGCATTCGATCAAGCATTGGATGGAGCAATCGAGTTGCTTACACTACAACGTTGGATCCCGTGTCGAGTCCGGCATTGAACTGAGCATCGATAACCATCGAAGCCAATACCAAATTGTACATTCATATCAACCGTGTGAATACGTGATGACTACGTTCGTTCTGTTCCATGTACTAAAGCCCCTGGTAGCCCTGGCGACTATTATGCGGGGTGTATTCGAAAGGGCCTAGATCAACCCCTCTGGATAGGCCCGTCAATCGGCAGCGTTGCAAGAAGAGAGTCTCAATAGTCTTAGAGGTGGAATAAAACGACCCCATCGAACCAAACCCCAATCCGCCATAGAGCCTGACCTTCAAATTCCCCGCAAATAGCTCGGACTCATATTGATGTGTGTAATGTAGTATCCACTCGACTCTACCCAAATCAAAAGAAAAGAAAATACACAAGAAAGCGATACAACCAGTACATTGGAAGACGTAGTCAGATAGTCGCTATGAGCAATTACGAAATGATTTTCTTTGCATGAAGCGACATGCCGAATGTCCTGAATAGTGCAAAACTCGCCCAGATACATTTCTTATATGCCAGTCTACCCCAAGCGGGGGATGTGCGCCGATCGTCATTTACACAGCCCGCTTAAAGGAGTGCCTCTACACCCTAGTCTTGCTCCGTAATAAACTATCTGCCTCTCTCCATAGACAAACAAATTAACCGACGCTTTAGCTAGTACTGCCGGCTCCGCAGGAATGCACGGACTTGTTGACTGCCCCTTCTCCGCACATTCGCACCCTTAAACAACCAAAGCTTGCAGGTTCTAGATATGTGTTGTTGCTCTTGAAGCCATAGTGAGTTACGTCGTCTAATACGTTTTCTAATGACCGCTCTGAGCAACATAACTGGGCGAAACTTTCAGCGTAACCTTTCCTGTACAGAGCCGACGATGTTTGGCAGAAAGGCTTTATCGCATGTCAGCGCTCATATGGTCTTAGAAGTTCTGTCACAAGTTTTCAATAAATTCTGGTGTTAATATTAACCGAGTTTCGAAAGACTGAAATCCGTGATATTATTGACGAAACAGAGCACAATGGATCTTGATCATTGGAGGAAAATCCTGGCTACTTTAGTACATAACGCGTACCCCTCTTGATTTAGGGAACGGACATCTTTGAAAGAATATAAAAGGATACGCGGGATGCGCTGATTACCCTACGATATACTTGCTCCAAACCAGTGTCTCATTGAGCATCCCATTGCCTGTTTTTAAAGCAGTCACAGGCGTGACCGTCTCATCGTGGAAAGGAGATCAAACATGTCCCCAGGACGAAGTCTCGAACGCGCCAGCGCAGTGGCTCTGGGCCTCGTTGCCTCGGCCTCCCTGGTGGCTGCTGGGCCCTGTGACATTTATTCCTCCGGCGGCACGCCCTGTGTCGCTGCGCACAGCACCACTCGGGCCCTATACAGCAGCTACACCGGCCCACTGTATCAAGTGAAACGTGGCTCTGACGGTACCACGACGGACATCTCCCCTCTCGCCGCCGGAGGTGTTGCCAATGCCTCCGCCCAAGACTCCTTCTGTGCCGGCACGACCTGCCTGATCACGATCATTTATGACCAGTCGGGTCGCGATAATCATCTCACCCAGGCCCCACCGGGCGGCTTTAAGGGTCCGGAATCCAATGGCTACGACAACCTGGCGAGCGCGGTGGGTGCACCAGTCACCCTGAATGGTCACAAGGCGTATGGCATCTTTATGTCGCCTGGCACCGGATATAGCAACAATGCTGCCAGTGGCACAGCTACCGGTGACGAGGCGGAAGGCATGTACGCGGTCCTGGATGGCACTCACTACAACGGTGCCTGCTGCTTCGACTACGGTAATGCCGAGATCAGCAGCACAGATACGGGTAATGGCCACATGGAGGCTATCTACTATGGCGACAACACCGTCTGGGGAAGTGGCGCTGGCAGTGGTCCTTGGATTATGGCCGATCTCGAGAACGGCCTGTTCTCTGGCTCCAGTCCTGCTAACAACGCTGGCGACCCATCCATTTCCTACCGGTTCGTCACTGCGGTCGTCAAGGGGGAGGCGAACCAGTGGTCGATTCGCGGTGCAAACGCTGCATCCGGCGCACTATCGACGTACTATAGTGGCACGCGCCCAAGTGCTTCTGGTTACAATCCAATGAGCAAAGAAGGCGCCATCATTCTTGGGATCGGTGGTGACAATAGCAATGGTGCCCAGGGCACATTCTGCGAGGGTGTGATGACCTCCGGATATCCGTCCGATGCCACTGAGAACTCGGTGCAGGCGGATATCGTAGCTGCCAAATACGCCGTCACATCACTGACCAGTGGTCCGGCGCTCACTGTCGGATCCTCAGTCTCGCTGCAAGCCACAACAGCCGGCTACACGACTCGCTACATCGCACACGACGGCTCTACGGTCAACACCCAGGTTGTCTCGTCGACAAGCACCACCGCCTTGAAACAACAGGCTAGCTGGACCGTTCGCACGGGCCTGGCTAATAGTGCCTGTTTTTCGTTTGAGTCTGTCGACACTCCTGGCAGCTTCATCCGGCACTACAACTTCGCGCTCCTCCTCAATGCCAACGATGGCACGAAGCAGTTTCACGAAGACGCCACGTTCTGCCCACAGGCCGGTCTCAATGGCAAGGGCAATTCGGTTCGATCCTGGAGCTATCCCACACGCTACTTTCGCCACTACGAAAACGTTCTTTACGCCGCGAGTAACGGTGGCGTTCAGACATTCGACGCGACCACCTCATTCAACGATGACGTGAGCTGGGTGGTCAGCACCGGCTTCGCTTAATTCCTAGTCCAATCTCGAGGCATTTTGTCGATGTGAACTCTACCTCTATTGATTGTTCCTCTGTAAAATGTCAGTAAAGAGCGAGGTAGATGATAGACCACGGCATTCCTGTCTTACTATCTACCTTGCCACCAGCCTTTTCTATATCTAGTCAACCCCTTTTGTATGGTGAACCCAAATATAGCTCATAGTGTTAACAAGCAATAATTTCTTCAGACTTGTAGCCACCAGACCGTTGAGGACGCAATAGAGATTATACTGTTATTATTGATGTAAATTTAGCGGACCTTGGAGGTTCAACATCGTGAGGTAACTAATAAGGCCTGTTCATGACCCTTGGTCAGCGGGCTCACTTTTTGCCGCAACAAGGACCGGCACGAGATGACTATGGCTTAGATTCCGGCGATCAGATGGAAGGGCGAATCTGAAAAGGCTAAGGCATCAAAAGCCAGAGATTATGGTTCTCATCCCTGATCAACTCTGTAACCATGTCGAGTTGGCTGCATGCTTTGCTCTCCACCTCTTTCAGATACCATCCAAAGTACGGCAGAATTTCCCACTACTCCATGTAGTTCCACATGATGTCAGTGTTCATTCATTGAAGCAGGTTCAACTCCAGCTCAGGTTGCACCCTATCCCAAGCCGATTTGAGAACACGGCCCGTTGCCTGGTCGTCAACCGATTTTATCCCATTCTATCGGACTGATCATCACTAAGGGGTTCGCCTCCGGCAAACATTTAGTTTGTTTTCCTGTGAAAATATGGAACATTGACCCAACCACGTTCATGAGTGTCATCGCCTCTCGTTCAGCCAAGATCCACTTGGATCATTACGGCATCTCCAGACAGCCCTTAATAAAAGTCCAATCGTTGATAACCCAGTAAATCGCCAATGAGTATTGGATCTGGGTTGTCCTAGATACATCCCTTACATCTGATCAACGACGACTCGCGATGGGCCTTGTTGGGTATTGATATTGCTTGGGGCAGGTTGTATATCTAATGAACTAATCAACAGCCGTCACTTTGTTTGCGCAATGCGCACAAGGTGTCATACTATACAGATTTAAATAAAATGTGTGTATGGACAAATGTGATACTAGGTATTTATACCAGTTGAAGTATACATTCTAAACCTCCAGTTGTAGGCAACCTGTAACTAATAATTTCCGGATCCAAATAGAGAACCAGGAGGAAAGTCGTTGTATCATATCATCTAACCAAGCTATAATAACCTTCGTTGCCTTGCTCAACGCCGTCGGTCCAAAAGCCCATAATATCCCAATCCCGTCAAGAAACAAACAAAGCCAATAGGAACCATAGGAGATCGAAAAGACAACGTCATGCTCGTCAGTCGTTATTCTTCTCGTCAAAACAGACACACAGGGCTGCGATCAGCGCCAGATCCACCCCTGGAGCAACGATCACGGCATAGGTCTGCTGGTGGAAGAATATCTGACGAGCGTTGAACCGCTTGCGATCGATCTGGGCCACCACTGCCCCCGTCGCATCGTCCACAATGCTCGCCTTACGAGACCGCCAGTTCCCCTTCATATTCAAGGACACAAGGCTGTCAGTACTGGGGGGTGTAAAGGTTGCGGTAGCATTGGAGCCGATCACTGTAAGTGACTATTAGCCAAAAGGTAAGATACAATGGAGAGATGAAGTTAACGCCGCTGAAAGCCGCAATGGGAAGTCCACCTACAGGAAAGGCTACTTTTGACCTCGAGTAACTTGCTGCCATCTAGAGCGTGAATAGCGTAGGTGGAGTGGAGGTGCAGATGCTCCTTGACGATATCAAACAAGTGATTGCCCGCCATATCGAAGACAGATTTACGACCCGAAATACTCAGTGGCTTGCCTTTGATCCGAAAGATAGGTTCGCCACTAACCAGCCTCACATCAAAGCTATCCCCCGAGAGGGAGAGGACCTTTTCCTTCAGAACCAGGACCTCGGATTGTTGCGCAATGAATTGATCCATGATCGCGACCGGAGTCGGGACTGGAGGGAGTTGCAGGGAGGCCATTCCAATTGAGGGGATTAGGGGGCTATCTTGATCTGGGGAGATTCTTTTGGAGCTTCAATTCTGGACTGCAGAACTGAGAAGAACGATTTGAACTATCCCCTGGCATTTATAGTGGGAGAGCATGACTACACTCCGCCTCAATAGATATCCAAGCTAACACCGAAGCATGAATAGAGGTGGGGGCGAATATCAAGGCTTGGTAACAATCCGCATGGTACTAACCCTTATTCGGGGCCCAAGACGCGATACTAAGTCACTAGCTAACGAGGCTGAGCCTCAGATCTGTGCCTTCGCGACCCACTATTGGTCTCTGAGAAATCTTACTGCTTCCATTGCTGACATCTTCGTGGATTGTTGAATTTGTGGCACTCGTCGTCCTCCTCCATTCGAAATACATTATCTCTCTAATCCATTAATCGCCATGGATCAAATTAACCTGAGAATTGAAACTCCCACCCCTCATGACTTCGAAGCTCCAATCCACGCTATCATCCATGCAGCCATCCAACCTACCAACGCCTCCTCTGCCAAAGATGTAGCTCTCGCCCTCGACATGGTCTACTTGGATTATATAAAAAAGCCAGGCATGAGCCCAGCGGGCGTCCTCACCTGTTTCTGGGAGTTAATAAATAGTTTCGCTAGCCAGATACCTTATGAGAGCCCGGCACAAGAGAAATTAGTCGCCATCGTGCAGGAGCTGGCGGGCGTTACCTCGACGGAGACTATCCTCAACGAGAAACTGTGGAAGGGCCTTCCCTATTTTACGTCTGAGTTTCCGCAAACCTGGGAGGGTGGGTTCTTCTCTTATTGCTTTCCGATCATGTTGGAGCCTTGCAGGAGCTAAACGACTGCTAGCGATGAGTCCCGATGCAGATGATGACGAGAAGAAACAACGGTTCGTCAATTTCCAGGCTTATGCGGCTCGGATCCTTGGGCTGGGTCTCTCGCAACAACTCGAAACGTATGCCATCTGGGCCTTATCAGATGTAGCAGAGGGAGCCATGATTCCTGTGCGGGGCAGTCCCGATGTTGTTTCGGCAGATCCGAAGGACGTCGATCAATTGCCGTTTAAAGCGGCGGCGGCGGGGATGTGGATTCTTTATGCTGGTCACGCTCTATACGGACGGGATGAAGCCATTTGGGGCACCCAGGGAGGCCCGCTGTGGATGCTGCCCAAAGTCGAGAGGAAGAAGTTGAGGAGGAAATTCAGAGGTACCCAGGGATTGTGCCTGGATCGGTGGTTACTGTGGAAGCAGCAGTTTAGGGCTATTCGGGATTGTGGATCTGCCGATGCGGAGACCAGGAGAATTGCAGGCAATGTTGTTGAGACGATGAATAGGGTTGAGGGTCATAACTGAGACGTTGCACTTGAGGACGATAACATCCATTGTTCAGATCAGACTTCCAAGTCTCTAATTGCTCAGTACGTACAATATAGTTTGGGCTGTCTAATAGCCATTCCCTGCGCTTTTACCGTACTTCCCGTCTTGCCCATGTCCTTCGTGACCATGTTTCTTCGCCACAACCATTTGATCCGAATGCAGTGACACTCCCGCCTCGGTCACAATCGTATCCAATGCATCGCGCTTCAGAAACATCATCTCGCAGTGGTTGATATGAGCAAGATTATTATACCGAGCTTCAATCACTGTACCCGCCTCCGCAGCTAAGAACATCTTCTTCCAATAGTATGCGCAATGGACCAGGTGCCACTGATGTGTGGTAAAGAAGTGCGATCCAGTCTTGGGGAGCATAGACACTTCTTCAAGTGATAGGGTCCGCGTCTTGTTTTTATCCGCATAGTACATCCAGCTCCCGTCGGGGTTTGGGCCGGATGTTTCGAATTGCTCTAAGAGCTCGTCATTTCGACAGGCGGGAGGGAGCCAAGCCGCTGCAATCGAGTCATATCTACAGCTGTTGGCGATGGCTTCTTCAACCGTCTCTCCACAGTTACAGGATATGGGCTTGCGTGATTGGATCCAGGTGTATGCTCGGTATGTCAAATCAACGAAGCCGAATGTCGCCAATAGTAACAGGAAGGCATATCGGACACGAAACACCAGCTTCCGATCATGATTCTTTATTTCGGAGGCTGCGTGGTGATCTTCGAGATGCTCAAAGCCATCCGAGCTATCCTCCTCCGCCAGGCGCTTGTATTTGGTCATTTCTCAGGGCAAATGAGTTTTCTTCAACAAGGATATCTCGGGAAAGGTTAACCCCGTGTGTTGCGATGGGGTTGTGGTAGTCACACTGAGGCAACTTCGGACGGAGATATCGTCCTAAACACCAAGGGCTCCGGTAGAATGGAATAAGCAGATTTAGAAAGAACCCCTACACCATTCGAATTGAATATATGCACCCCGCTCGGGTGAAAGCCCTATACAACTCCGTCCTTGTCCCGCCCCCAAACAAGGAAATGAATCCTTCTCAGAGAACCCCGACGTTACATTGCAGGATCCGATGGGTACCGATGTATGCCGGTTTTTCAGTAATGTGCCCAATCATGGTCAAACTGTGTCTGTAGCTAACCTGCGGAAGTAGGCACTAGGTCATGGAGGCAGGCTACTGCCAAGTAAGAGAGAGCTGCCGGTCATGGCCCGGTGCAAGACTACTAGGGCTCCGGAGAACTAGATGTTCCTCAGAGTAGTGGATACTGAGTCCGCCCATATAATGCGGGGTTTGGTTCAGTCTAATTAGACCGCGTTCTATTAATCTAGCATTACTTGGTGGGTTTGAGAAACGGCGAGAAGTACCTCGGATACTAAATTCCATTACAGGGATGGTGCAGCATTTGGCGTGGATGGGGTACGACCTCTAAGAGACCTGCAGAATAGCGGACTATTCGGGAGATTTTCAATTGACGTTATGTTAAGCATACACAAAGCCAGTCAGAGTGCATTGCACTTGTGATAATAGCAGCGACTACTGATAGAAGGGGATGGCCTCACTCTCCTCGTCCCGCTTTTCATAGAAAGGAATAGCTTCGCTGTTGTCCGCACGACGCTGGTAGAACGGTATAGCCTCACTGTTGTCCGCACGACGCTGGTAGAACGGAATAGCTTCGCTGTTGTCCGCACGACGCTGGTAGAAAGGTATAGCCTCACTATTTTCCTCCCGCTTCTCATAGAATGGTATCGCTTCGCTATCCCCCGCACGCTTTTCGTAAAACGGGATGGCTTCACTGTTATCGGTACGCTTTTCGTAGAATGGAATTGCCTCGTTGTCCGGACCAACTACATCACTCACTGTCAGCACAAGAATAATTCCTTTGACGGTTGTTCATACGTATGGGGGAAGTATAAGCCAAGGGGGCTCCAAGGGCCAGGAGTGCGACAATGATGTTAAACTGCATGGTGGTGGATGATTTTGAAGGCAAATGTCTCAATGCGGGTTGAAAAGGGCACAACAATGGGTTACAGACGATGATACGGATGTATCCTCCAGTGTCTATCGACAGGATTTATATGCGAGCTGCTACCAGATCTGGGACGTGTGCTGGAGCCGAGCGACGTATAATTTGTGCGTCGGTTCGAAATCTAGATTCAGCGTTCGACATCATGAACGGGGTCACACGGATGATAATACTAGGGAAGGATTATACTGCTTTGCTCTAATGGGTTAGCATCCATGGTCAGAATATAGCGGATGTAACATGGATGAGAATTTGGTGTATCCTATAAGCTGGGACATCCGAATAACAGTCTCATGCCCCCATGAAGGATCTATATCTCCTCTTCGCCAAGTTTGCCAAGGGCTGTTGTCGCGGAATCCCGACGGACTCGCCGCATCAGGGTTTGTTCTCTCAACCCCTTCCGGCTGCGTTGGGTTGCGATAGTTCCGCCATCATGCACCACTTGAATCTGACATCATTTGTATCTTGGTCTAGCTAGCTCTTCCAGGCCTCCAATCCCTGCGTAAACTGCTTCCGCGATAACGTGACCGGTACCGAAGCACAGTCTTATTCGCAGCAGCCATTGTTCCGCACATCTCGTATACCCATTTCACCTACCTGAACAGCTCTACCATCGACCACTCTTGATATATCCTGTGTTTTGTATTGTTTACCCGACTATAATATGTCGAAGGCTCAAGATGGTCTCGACGACTTCGATGATGGCTTTCGTACCGGCTTGAGTCCTGAGGATCTCACGAAACCACTCCTAATTAGCAATGACAATGCTGGTCAACAGGGCCCTGGCCCAGCGAGGCGGATAACGAGGGCTGCACCACGGGCATCTCCGCAGGGCAACACCATTATGCTATGGCTCACCTTTCTCAACCTGGTCTTGCTCATGACCTCTGTTATTCTCTTGATCTTGGTCTTATCGCGCCAGGCCAGCGTCCCGCACTTGAGCGATCAAGACCAGTGGAAGGCAACATCTCATTACGGTAATGCTCAATGAATCTTCGCCACCGGCTCCCCGTAACACTGACCCTTTCAGCACCTCTACTGGACCGTGTGGATCTTCCACGAGTTACCATAACCCCAAATGCATCCTTGTACGACACGGATCCGCCTTCCATTCTGCGAATTCCGACCGGGCCTGAAGCCGACGCCGAATGGTTCCGCATCGGCACCGGTGTCATGCCGATTATCATATCCTCCGATGAAATCTACAAACTCGGAAAGGATCCCTCTGTGGCCGTGAAGATTCCCGAAGAGCATGGATACGGTGACGATGCATATATCGCACAGACGGAAGTGTTCCACCTCCTTCACTGCCTAGACATGTTGCGGAAGGAGATCTCCTACGACCATTACTATTTCGCTCGGTTTGGCAACCATCCGGACGCGGAACATGTCGCACATATTGGCCATTGTATCGATATTCTGGCACAAACCATCAAATGTTCCAGTAGCGTTGACGTGATCCTTTTCAACTGGGTCGAGGGATGGGATCAGCCGTTCCCTGATTTCAGCAATCAGCATGTGTGTCGGGACTTTGAGACGCTTCTGGGATATGTGACTGAGAACTCGGTGCCACGCTCCGTGTGGAAGACAATGAAAGAACCACCTGCGGGCTATGTGCGTCTGCCGGAACCTGCACCGGCACGACCAGCTGAATCCGATACGGATCCATGATTTCATGTGCCTTTGATAGACCATTAATGATCCATTACCTCTACTAGCCGCTGTCTCTGGTATCACCCGTGCTCGCTAACCCTTATGGACACACAGGATGCTGATGTTACCTCGCATATTTGGGATACCAACAGATCCAGAAGTAAATTTAATCCAGAGTGAAGTTCCCGGAGCGTAAAGAGTGTTTCTATTCGCTGGTTTGATCCCATGAAAGCATTCAATCTCATAGTAATTTCCTTTTTTTTAATTTATTTATTTATTCTTCTTGTTTTGGTTACTTTGGGCGGGTTGGAGAGGGTCATTCATGGTTGAGGTATTGTTCGGGCTTGAGATAAGATATATTTAGCTGAAGCCACAGAGGGGAATCTTTACCGTCAATTCGAGCAGCGGCAGTCTTCAAGGGGATTAGATCGAGTTCCTAGACATTTTCTAGGGCTCAGGCAATGTCAGCGGATTTTTATTTCTTACCTTCTAATTTTTAATTTTTTTTTTTTTTCTTTTGCAAGTCAAAGATTAGCAAAGGGGAAGAAAGTGTTGAGGGAAGACAGTCATTGTCTCTATGTAAGTCCGTACTTAGGGCAAACTAGTACATACGACCACAGGGTGTGGAAAACAGGGCTTCCCGTCCGCTCAGCCGTACTTAAGCCAACTGTGTAAGCTCGGCCAAAGGACAGTGGCGCCCTCTGGGGCTCGCTGCTTTACGGGTGAGCGACGCTAAGTTGTAGGGTGAGTGCGGGTGAGCTGGGTGATCCTGTTCAGAACATGGGTGAGCCGGGTGAGCTGGGTGAGCTAGATGATTTAGTGCAGGCTCAATCGCACATTGAGCTATCCTAGTGTCTCCATCATATGAAATAAATAGGGAGGGTTTCTTTTGCGCTTCGTTAAAGATTTTATTCTCTCTTCCAATCTTTTCCTGACTTTGCCCTGGTGTTATCATCTACATCTGCCGATACCACGTGACAACATGTCGGATATATCTAAAGAAGAGCAACGACGACGAAAGGTAGAGGAGCTTCGCAAGCTCGGCGAGTTACGCGGCTTCACTGAAGAGTACCAACAAGAGCAGGGGAATAAAGAAAACAGGGTTTGCCATAAGCAACGGGCTCCAGCTACTGATCAAAGATATGATCTGGCCGTCGAAAGGTGGAAGATGTAAATATATTTAATCTCCGTTCCTTGCATGGATGACTAATCATCACAGGTGGATGTTGTCTCGAAATGAATCCGAAGACAGGTACTTTACAAAGGAGGAACCTGACCCTCCTAACCAGATTTTAAAGCTTTTCTCGGAGAGTTATATTGCTCAACGCAAAGGAAACCTCCCATCGCAGCATTCAGTGTGCCATAATCTTTCCTGCTTTATTGGCGAATGGGAGAAAAACACCTGTCGAAAATTGCCGAATAATGTCAAGGACGATGTCTATAATGTCTGTGCTCCCCTACATCCTTCAAATGGCTCCGAACTGATTGAATTGGATATTCAAAGTATATTCGGACTGAATTGACACAAAAATATGGATTGGAGACAAAACACCGAGAGAGATTCCTGGTGACCGCTAGGGATCTTGATCTACTTCTTAGACATCTCTTTGAAGAAGATGGTCATGATTATGTCCACGAGCGCTATAGATTCCAGGAAGCATTTGCTCTCTCATTATTTTCTAACTCTGGTGCTAGAGCTGGCGCTATTGTTGAGTCTAGTGCTTACCGAGGTAGTAATGAAAGCCTCTACTATAAGGTATGTCGGCGGAATATAGTGGCTTTAGCTAATCTATATACTTACCTCTACTTGAAGCATCTAAGTTTTAATCTCCAATGGGGGTCAGACAAAAGGATCAAATACTGGGTCACAATAGATCCCGAGTTCCTTAAAGGGCATCGTTATGATGAGAAGCTGGTGTAAGTGCTCCCAGTACTTTCAGTGTGATCTACAATTGATAAAAACATAAATAGTCCAAAAACTTGGATTCGTGAGCAGGAAGTCCTTGGAAGGAATTTTGCCTTCTATGTTATCGTTGCAGGTATTGTGGATAAGGCTTTCAAGGGAATACGGACCATTGATGAGTTACTGGCAAGGACTCCTCCGAAAGGACGAGAATCATGGACCCTTCAGTGGGAGGACAGGGCCCAAAACCTGCCTGTGCTTCGTATGGTGACAAGTAGAGGGGTTGACCCTACACGCGCATTAACCTTTTCGTCGATACGTCATGGGTTCATGTCTTTAGCACAACGCGCCTGTTTTCAAGACCCTTTAAGGATCCACGGAATAAGAGGCAGTGTTGCAAATGCGGTTGACTGTATGGCCTTTTACAGCATATATTTGGTATATGAGCTAAATGTGTTACAGTGAAGGCATCTGAAGCCACCCGGAGCCAAGCGTTGGATCACCAGAACCCCGATACATATCTAAAATACCAGTCAAAATATAAGCGTGTCGACATACAAGCTAGCTTTTGGAATTTGGAGCCCGATTATGAATGCCTCCACACTGAAGAAAGCATGAGCCACCACCGTGATCCTAACGTTCCTCAAAGGCTTGATGCCGCCGCTACTGCTGAAGTCGAGAATGACGAAGAAATGATCGAGTTATACCGCAGAATTGATGACTTGACGAATACAATAGGTAAAAGGCCACATGAACATGATGACTTGGTGAATGAACGTGCAAAACTTTACAACAAGGCTGCAAAGAAACGCCGCAATAAAAAGAAAGAATTTATTGCCAATTGGTGGAACACTAGCTACGATGAGTATATTGCCGGAAATGAATTCACAGAGCGGGACCAGACATGCATTTTTAATATCTGCCGAAAGTACATGCCAGAGAGAGATCGCCTACGGGATAACCTGTTTACCAAAGCATCTCTGGGCAGCAAAATAGGACGGCAATGCTTACAGGACATGGTTAAACTTTGTACCTCAGATGAGAAGGTTGCGTATTATCCGGGGGAGACACCGATTGATGGAAGGTGCCCAGTGTGCCAGAAAGACATGTCAAGGTATGTCATAATTGCCGAGAATATATGTTAATACTGATCATAATAGTTTTGGTGATCTTAAAGCTCGTTCGAAACATATTCTGCAATGCCGGAGGAAATCCCTTAACGCTGCACCGTACCAGCAACGGTACCAAAACGGAAAGAGGGCACACCGGAGAGCTCCTCGATCTTTTCTCGAATGGTGTTATTTATGTGCCCAGTGGTTTCGTACAGAGGAAGATTGGCAAGAACACTGTCGCTTCCACTTGGATCATCTAGAACCACGTTGTGGACCAATGACATTCCGATACACAATGGTAGCTCCTGGATTCTGTCCGTTCTGCTTAGGCGACGAGTCTAAAAAGCCTGAAGAGCGGTTCCAACAATGGCGTGTAAAGTCCACCCTAATCAACCACATTGACAGCCAACATCTATCTGGGAAAAGAAAAGGCGACCTAATTGAATGCCCCCATCCCTGTTGTTTAAATAAGTTTTATGAAGGCCCTTCGCGTCTGCGCCGTCACTTTTTTGATGCACATTCAATTGAAGAGCCACGTCGCAACTGTGTCTCCGTGAAGAGGAAATGGATCCATGACACTGATGATATCGGGCACCAGCAAATGAAAAAGGTCTTGAAAGCAGACGAGAAGCACCCAGACCCAGTTCATTTACTGACGCCAGCTTCAACACCACCTACTCTCAAAGTTGAATTTCATATAGAGAAGGAACATTA
>NW_022475141.1:52286-53262 GCF_009193445.1 Aspergillus pseudotamarii | reverse complement strand
TAATGTTCCTTCTCTATATGAAATTCAACTTTGAGAGTAGGTGGTGTTGAAGCTGGCGTCAGTAAATGAACTGGGTCTGGGTGCTTCTCGTCTGCTTTTAAGACCTTTTTCATTTGCTGGTGCCCGATATCATCAGTGTCATGGATCCATTTCCTCTTCACGGAGACACAGTTGCGACGTGGCTCTTCAATTGAATGTGCATCAAGAAAGTGACGGCGCAGACGCGAAGGGCCTTCATAGGACTTATTTAAACAACAGGGATGGGGGCATTCAATTAGGTCGCCTTTTCTTTTCCCAGATAGATGTTG
Organism: Aspergillus pseudotamarii; assembly: GCF_009193445.1. Taxonomy (NCBI): domain Eukaryota; kingdom Fungi; phylum Ascomycota; class Eurotiomycetes; order Eurotiales; family Aspergillaceae; genus Aspergillus; species Aspergillus pseudotamarii. The sequence goes on along the minus strand of NW_022475141.1, from coordinate 52,954 downwards.
GCTGTCAATGTGGTTGATTAGGGTGGACTTTACACGCCATTGTTGGAACCGCTCTTCAGGCTTTTTAGACTCGTCGCCTAAGCAGAACGGACAGAATCCAGGAGCTACCATTGTGTATCGGAATGTCATTGGTCCACAACGTGGTTCTAGATGATCCAAGTGGAAGCGACAGTGTTCTTGCCAATCTTCCTCTGTACGAAACCACTGGGCACATAAATAACACCATTCGAGAAAAGATCGAGGAGCTCTCCGGTGTGCCCTCTTTCCGTTTTGGTACCGTTGCTGGTACGGTGCAGCGTTAAGGGATTTTCTTCGGCATTGCAGGATATGTTTCGAACGAGCTTTAAGATCACCAAGACTATTATGGTCAGTATTAACATATATTCTCGGCGATTATGACATACCTTGACATTTCTTTCTGGCATACTGGGCACCTTCCATCAATCGGTGTCTCCCCCGGATAATACGCAACCTTCTCATCTGAGGTACAAAGTTTGACCATGTCCTGTAAGCATTGCCGTCCTATTTTGCTGTCCAGAGATGCTTTGGTAAACAGGTTATCCCGTAGGCGATCTCTCTCTGGCATGTACTTTCGGCAGATATTAAAAATGCATGTCTGGTCCCGCTCTGTGAATTCATTTCCGGCAATATACTCATCGTAGCTAGTG